>NC_053028.1:578459438-578738512 GCF_003073215.2 Triticum urartu
TCGAAAAGCATATTAGAAGCTTGAGCATTGAGATAAGAGTTTTTCTCATCCTCTAAATATAATCTTTGGGGATCCTTTGGAGGCGAAAATCCCATATCTACAATTCGCTCTAAATTTGGGTCCATGACCCTAAAGAGATTAAGCATGTGAATTACCCAAACATCAAAATTTGTGTCATCGAAACTAAGAGTGTCAGAGAATCCTAATCCCCTAGTCGACATCTTTACTCTCTAGGCGGTTAAGCCTAAACACGAGAGACGAGGCTCTGATACCAATTGAAAGATCGAGGATGTCGCCTAGAGGGGGATGAATAGGCTCTTTAAAATAATTATGGTTTATGCTTGAACAAATGCGGAATAAACCTAGTGGTTAATTTGTCAAGCACAAAACCTAAAACGGCTAGGCTCACCTATGTGCACCAATAACTTATGCTAAGCAAGATAAACAACTATGTGATAGCAAGATACATGACAAGGAACAATATGGCTATCACAAAGTAAAGTGCATAAGTAAAGAGCTCAGGTAAGAGATAACCGAGGCACGCGGAGACGACGATGTATCCCGAAGTTCACACCCTTGCAGATGCTAATCTCCGTTTGGAGTGGTGTTGAGGCACAATGCTCCCCAAGAAGCCACTAGGGCCATCGTAATCTCCTCAAGCCCTCGCACAATGCAAGATGTCGTGATTCCACTAAGGGACCCTTGAGGGCGGTCACCGAACCCATACAAATGGAAACCCTTGGGGGCGGTCACCGAACCCGTACACTTTGGCAACCCTTGGGGCGGTCACCGGTACCTGTCAAATTGCTCGGGGCGATCTCCACAACCTAATTGGAGACCCCGGCGTTTTCCCGGAGCTTTACACCACAATGATTGAGCTTCGAACACCACCAACCGTCTAGGGCTCCCAAGCACCCAAGAGGAACAAGCTCAAGGATACCAAGCACCCCAGAGTAATAAGCTTCTCAACTTGTAACTTTCACATATCACGTGGAGAACTCAAGCCGATGCACCAAATGCAATGGCAAGGGCGCACGGAGTGCCCAAGTCCTTCTCTCTCAAATCCCACCGAAGCAACTAATGTTAGGGAGGAAAATGAGAGGAAGAACAAGAAGGAGAACACCAAGAACTCCAAGATCTAAATCCAAGGGGTTCCCCTCACATAGAGGAGAAAGTGATTGGTGGAAAAGTGGATCTAGATCTCCTCTCTCTTTTCTCTCAAAAACTAGCAAGAATCCATAGAGGGATTGAGATATAGCAAGCTCGATGAAGGTCAACAATGGGGAAAGAACACGAGCTCAAAGGATAAGGTTCATTGGGGAAGAATACAACCTTTTATAGGTGGGGAAAAACCAACTGTTATGCTCACAGCCCGAACAGAACGGTATTACCACTCGTCCTCACGGTACTACCGCTAGGGGTAGCGGTACAACCTCAAAGGGTAGCGGTATTACTACTTGCGAGTGGTACTAAAAAAATACATCCGTGCGTACCACCGCTGGACTTGTGACGAGTTTTTGGTCCGGAGCGGAAGTAGCCACGGAAGTAGCGGCGGTAGTACCGCTCAAGTGGTAGTACCGCTCCCAAGAGCGGTAGTAAAAAAATTACATCCCCTCCAAGCGGTACTACCGCTGCAGCTTTTATAAGGACACCAAAACTGACACAACTTCTGCAAACGGACTCCGAATTCAACGAAACCAAGTTTGTTGGAAAGCTAGCGACAAGGGCTAACACAATCTTGATAAAAAAACAATAAGAAGCAAATTAGAAAAGTCCCATAAGAAAATGGTGAGAACCCTTCCTCGAATAAGACTGGTAAAACCTCCAACACCGAAAACGCAATAGAAAAAGCATGTGAACTCCATTTTCGATGAACTCGAGCTTGTCAAGAAGATGACCATAAGCTCCCAATCTCACAAGGAGAAAACCAAACAAGAACCAAGAAAGATGATGCAAGCATGCAATGGTTTGAGCTATCTACGAACGATACGATCAAGCTACTCACTTGTGATCCCCCCTTGATAGTACGACAAACGATCCTATAACTCGGTCTCCAAACTACCACCATAAGACCAGTAAAATGGAGAACCTATCAAGGCCAAACCTTTGCCTTGCACAAAGTCCACTTGAGCTAGATGTAGACGATCTTGACTTCCTCAAGTAGGACCACCTTTCTTGATTGCGTTGGCTCGATGAAGACTAGTAGATTGCTCCCCCATACTCCATTATGGGTGAGCCACTTTTTGGCACATCTTCACAAGTCCGTTGTCACCACAATGGACGGCAATCTTCAAGCACTTGATCTCTTCGTGATGCATCACTTGAACGTGCACACCGCAACCTAACCCCACAAAGAACTCTCACGAAGACTATGGGTTAGTACACAAAGCGTAATGGTCAATGCTTAACATACCATGGGATCACTTGATCCCTCTCGGTACATCTTCTACGCTTTGTGATTTGATCAACTTGATTCACTCTTGACTTAGTCTTGATCAACCTTGAACCTTTCCAACTCTCTTCGTTTGGATGATGCCTTGAAGGTAAACATGAATGATCACACAATCTTCTTTTTCAAGACATGCTTGCAATAAGATCAATTCTCACATGACCAATCTTTGGATAATTCCTTAATAGCACCTTGGTCAACACATAAACTCTTTAGAACCAACACATGAACTTTAAGAAGTGCCTATGGACAAATCCTTCAAATATAACTCAATGCAACCATTAGCCCATAGAGAATGTCATCAATTACCAAAACCACACATGGAGGCACCGCATGTCCTTTCACTAATACTTGATCATACAACTCATGAATCTCATCAGTTCCCTAATCACATAAATCTACAACAAAACTCTGATAGAGCTTCAACCTACCTTCATCTTAGGCCTGTATGGTTTGGCTGGGGTCTACTGATGCAATTTCTCGAGTTGCAACTAGTGTTTATGAGCTAAAATCCATAACAAAATGCATATCAAATTCTTAATAAATTGGGTTTCACTAGATACGCACAACATGGTAGTATAGGCAACCATATGCTGGTAACACATCTAATCTATATATCCCTAAGTTGAAAGCCTATCTTGTGAGATTGCATTCACAGTGTAGAATACACTCATACACTGTTGATGGGACACATAACTCACAAAGAGATCCATTCACCCAGCAAGCACGATTTGGCGGAATACTAATGCAACCATGCACCCACCAAACAGCGCTTCATGTACTACTAGTGCAACCCTGAGGACGCCAGTTGATATAATATTTCATGGGCCATTAACTTGAATTCTCGGTGTCTCCCTTTCCCACATCGGCATTTATATACGCATGGCATTTGCTAATCTCATCAATTTGCCGTTTTTATCAATCTCATCTTTCTGAAGGAAAAGAGAAAAGAGATTTTGGTTGTGTGCCTACTTTGCTACTTCGGCAACGTCACACACGAAAGCTATTGTTATGTGGGTCCGCCCGTGCACGCATTGCAAACAACAATGAAGGTTGTGAAGCTCTAGTGAGGCCATTTAAATAGGGCATACAGGGCTATGCAAATCGGGGACATCATTCCGGAGAGGATGGCACATGGATATTTTAATTCATGGAGATCTTGATGTCAACTTTGGTCTAATAAAGTACTACACACTTTGTTTCTAAATGTAAGACATTTTGAACTGCCAAATCGTCTTACATTTAGGAACATAGGGTGTATTTGATAGCGCTCTATAAATTAGCATATAACTCGTGAACATGTAGCCTGGTGTGATTAACAATTTTAGAAGTCTTGGGCAAAAATCTCCAGGGCAAACAGAGTGCAAAACATACACAGCGAACACGTTTGCATACCGCTTACTCAGTACACCAATCTTGAAGTGTGCATTTACAGTATAAATAGAAATAGGCCAAACTGATGAGCAAAAAAATGTTTATTTCCACTAAAGAATCGAGTAACTGCTTTCATGGTCGTATATGTTACAAAGGATATAAATATGAAACTACCAAACCCCCATTTGGATCCTTGCACCAACCACAACCAACACAAGGGGAAGCCGATCAAAATTAATAGACAAAATGGGCAGTACATTATTCCTTTTACATTGACAAACACTACATGGTTGAATCAGCTCAGTCGACAAGAAGTCAGCGTGGATGATGCGGTCGGATGGACAGGACTGGACTATGGAAGGGGACCGGGCAAAGGATGCACAATCTTCACAGGTGCGCCTAAGCACTTACGGATGAAGATCATATATGCTTATTCGCCTTGCAAACAGTAAAGCTGGCGGATATTTCCTGAAGCTGGACACAAGATTTAAAACACCTAATTGTTAACTCCCAACACTTCATTTCAAGAGTAAAGGAAACAATTTTTGCAGTGAAAAGAAGTTTGATGGTGGAAACTGAAGATATAAGGACCAGGTAGTCATATAGTTGAGTTTGCTACTTCGGTAACAAATACCAATTCATTTGGTTAAGTTTACCAATTTATGACTCAAATGAAAGAACAAACCAAGAAGCACATTCTCATCACTGTATTAAATATTGTAAACATCACTTCAGGAATGAAGAACAAAGCAACCAGGACTAACCATGGCAAGCATCAGAAGTGCATTAGTCCTGTCCAAGTCTCCCAAATTACGAACTTGACTAATCCTGAATCCTAAACAGGGATCTAGAACCATTTTTAAAATTTGTTTTATTTTAGCAGTGAGATCATCAGTTGTTCTCTAGAAAGTGGTTACGGTCAGTAGAATATTATTAATAGAAAAACAAAGATGACTACATTATGTGCAGTTCCAAACATATGTAGAAATCAATGGTAATGACTCTCGAAAAGGCAGTGCCAGATCGTTGCTTGAAGTCATAATTAACCACCATAATGCACAATGTAAGATCATTTTTCAATGACCACTAACTAACTAGAACGGATATTGCACGAAAATCAAGTTCTCACGGATTACCATGAGATAGCCAATTACAGTATCATGGACTTAAGGAAAAACTGCCAGACCTCAAAAAAGAGAGGGCGTCAAGTCAAAAGCTGGTAGGAGACAAGCACGAAAAAAAACAAATATGCAAACATTAATCTATCATCACAGTAATGTCAATAAAGGAATTAATTACCATATAGCCAGTCCTTGAATTGAGCATGAAGGGCACATGCCAATTCTTTTTTCCGGTTATCATCAAGCTCCAGCTCTCGTATATTCTTTTGAATGTCTTCCAGAGAAGCATTCTGAAGAAGTGCAGCAAGGAAACCAAATTTTAGAAATATATAAGATATCAAGATATGTGAAATACACTCATTAACATATCAGTATGTTATCACATAATGAGCAGCAGACAATAACAAGAGAGTGAACTAATCACACTGTTCCAAACAACATTGGACTCACTAAGTCCAAGCCAGCACCTCAAAACCCTACCAGGAAATACATATTCATTTCAAGCTTTCAGCTCATTGTGCTTATCTGAATCAGCAATAATTCAAATAACATTGGTGGTTGACGAAAGGGCAACGGTTTTGACATATATATACCCTTACTAAATTAATATTACATATTTACATTCAAGAAGTAAGTCCAAGTTACTCCCTTAATATCAATGCTACAGCCTTAACCCCATAATCTGAAAAACAGGGTATTCTAGCCCCTACAGCTCCAAACCAGAGAAAATAACCCCCTAGCCTGGTTTACTTCAAGATAGCGTAGAGTGGTGTAGGTGACGTAAACTTTGCAAGCCTAATCATCATACTAAATAGATATTTTCAAATGAAAAAGTTAATTGTGCAATCCGAAACGATTTTGGAGTTTAGAGTTGAAAAGCGGACTTTTCTTAGAGTTAAGGGTTCAATTGGGGACTTCTGCCTCTGACCACTAGCAAGAGCGGTGAGTTGGGGAGAGTTGAGAGAATTGGAGTGAATAATTTTCCAGCTGTGGCCAGTTGTTAGGAGAGAGCTGACCAGTGAAAGGGCTAGTTGTGGTATTTTTAATGGCAGAACTGATCCACGTAATCTTGCTCCAATTGTGAAGCTTCTAAATACCTGGTTATTTAATTCAGGGGGTTAAGTGACCGAACCCCAAAAGTTCAGGGTAATCTATACTAATTCCTACAACAACTTCGGCTCCTTCCTGCTCCAGACATACTCAAGCACCACGTTCCACTATATAAATACTGTAATTTAATAAACAGTGTGTGCCTGCTTTAATCAAATCCCACAATTGTGTGCAAGTATGTCCAAGATAACTGTCCTAGTTTGTACTTTGTAATGACTAACGAGTAAATGATGCAAAAATGAATTTGGATTGCAGATGAACCTTTTTCCTCTGTGATGCCCAGTAAACTTCAGGTAACGTAAATGGATTGTATTTGGTAGAACCTTCTGCCTCAAACCAACTAGGAATCTGCAGAAAGATATTAGCCAATCAGTCAAAAAAATACAGAGAAGATTAACAGTGTAAAATGTATTGCATGATGAATTCTACATTACTACAGCACAACCAATAAAAATAATATTTGGCTGGTCAGAAACCATGGAAAAAATAACATTGTGAATCTTCAATAATATATCAAGTTTCAGCATCAGGTTATTCACTGTTGCCAAGTGACAACTAACTAGTTACAACTGAGAAATATGTCAAAATGACATCTCAGTTATTACTACAACTGCCACGGACAAGGAAATAATAAGGTTAATGTGGACGCATCAGATACAACAAGTTGACATACACCAATAGATTGAGAACTGAGATCTGCTCGGCAAAACAAACAAAGATTTTCATGGAATTCATTAGTTTATCTTTATTTAAGCTGCAATAATCTAGGTAAATAACATATTTCCATACCATGAAGTCTGTGAATAGATCAGGATCTAGACAAGTGGCAGACTCGGCTTGGACATCAGAAACCCCTGCAGGATGAGATAATGAATCATGTGGATCAACAACTCCCAGCACAAAAGGTTGATCCCACTTGTTGACGTTAGGGTCCACACCAACTTGTGCCAAATGCTCCCCAAGTTGTGGATAATAAGTATTAAATGGAGCAACCTGTTAAAACAAGAGGTAAGAAAATTGTTGTTGAAGTGCGCAGTAAATATCAAATAATACAGGTCCATCATCAACTTTTGCTGTTATAATTTAGCAGGATAGATGCTAGTCTTCTACATTTGGTAGGATTGACTTTAAAACTTCACAAGTGCTCCAAAGGGTGCCTCTTTGATCTCCAAATGTGCAGGAATGGGGAAAACATAACATATTGTGCCTCGTATATATCTAAAATGCTTGCAAGGTTTGATCCCACTGTTCATACAGTTTTTGGTCTTTTATAACAAGGATATGCGGTAGTGTATATTTCATCAGATGAAAATAATAATTGAATCCCACTGTTCATACAGTTTTTTTGTCTTTTATAACAAGGATATGTGGTACTGTACACTTCATCAGATGATAACAATAATTGGATAAACATATACTCACTTGTAATTTATGGTTGTCCCCCACAATAAGTGGTTGGTGATTTACTCCCAAGTAGAAGATACATTCTCGACAATTGGCAATAAAAATTCTTTTAGAAGCCGCAACTATTTGCACACGTTCACAATGCTCAACTTTTACCACCTGACAGCATGAAACAATATTAGGCTTGAACATAGTTTAAAAAGGTGGGCCTAGGCGGGCGCTTAAGCGCGCATAGGCCCTAGGAGATAGGAAAAAAAAGCCTAGCGCTTAATGTGCACATTTGCGCATAAGCGTGCACTTTGGTTAGAAAAGCGCAAGGCAGTGACTAAACACATTATTAACGCCTAGCGCTTTTTTTAACCGTGGGCTTGAAACTATGTAATTGAAGATACCATTTCTATGTGCATAATAATTAATATAGGATAAAGTAGAACTTAAAAACTATGCATTGGAATATAAGAACAATAGTCTTATGAATAACATTATGTTGCCTGATGCATTCAAATAGAAATATGGATAGTAAAATTACATCACATACATACCTTGCCAATAGCACCAAGAACAACAGTTGTGTCCGAACATCCATACACCGTAGCATATTTGAGAGGGGCTAGGATGTAGATAACAGAATCATGGCAGTTCAAAACCTACAAAAAAACAATTAATTTTTTGTAGGAAGGGTCACAAAACTCAGCTTTGGAATTCCCTTACTTAAATAGACACTTTATGTTACTTGAATTTCAACCGAGATATGAATCACAGAGCAAATCATCTTCAGTAAACCTTGATATCAACTTACATTACTAAAAACTAATACATGGGTACCTTTATTGAATGCCCTTTAATATCAGACCCGTGTTTGACAACAGAAGTTTTGGAGATACCCTCCACAAAAGATGTATTTCGGTAGTATCCAGGATTGTTTTGCACAGAAGCACCAGTTGATGAGCTGCTCTGGATTCTTGTATTTGTGACAGCATCAGCCATTGCCACATCAGGATCAGATACACTCCGTTGATTGTTTTCCTTGGTTATAGCTTTTTCTGCAGTATATTCCAAGGAAGAAGCTATATTCTGCAGAATCCAGTCATGAACTTGAGTAGCCGGAACAGGAGCAGCAGGCATGTCTAGATCAGAATTCGCAAAAAATGGAGCAGCTTGGCTTAAAGGAGTTCCTTCGGAGAACTGCAACAAGAATCCAAGGTGCTCAAAAGTCTCCATTGTCAGTACCTGCATATAGAGAAATACAAATGACAGTTAGTGTCTATACTACTCTACTCTATGGAGTTTTCAGAGTAAGAGTATATCACACAGCAATGCGGCCGAGATTATTTCATTTACTCCTATATGACAGTAATGTGGATAATTTTGTTCTGCAATCATACACAACCATGGATGGTATATATCAAGATCTTTTGTACTGCAGAGAAGATGAACTAGCTCTGTTCTTCCTTCAATCTAAGACCCGATTCATCGAAAGTGCCTTGCATTTGCAAAGTAATCTACAGATATATTCCATCATATGTGCTTCCTAGAATGACCAACCCAGGTTACCTTATCCTCAACAGCCCATAGGAATATGAATATCTTGTCTACTTTCATCCTTAAATGTCTTCACCACACAATTGTGATCCTTGCAGTTCCTTTATTTGTTTGATGAGGCTTCTAGCCTTTGACGTGCATGCACTTGCACTGCTTGGGTTAATTATTTAATTGTTAATTCATTGATTTCAGTGGCCATGAGCATCGGGCAGGGGTTACACAAAGTAGTTGTGCCTTCTTTTCAATTCAGTTACCAGTATTATTGTCAGGAAACCAAGTATTACCGGTATTCTACCAGTTTTATTCAAAATTGTGCCCTACATCTACTACACACACTGTTTAAGATCTGAAGTTACTGCTTGACATGATGACCTTCGAGTAGGGGAATTGATCAGAGTGCATTAATGTTATTGACAAAGAACAAAAGTGATCAACTTTGTCACACAAAATATTGGATTTCTTAAAGGAAACTTGTTACAGATTAATTGATACTGACCATAGATTCATCACCCTCTCCATCAACAGAATCTGCCAAAAGAGTTAAAACATTGGCCATATGCTTTTGTAAATAAGATAACTGATGAGCTTCTTCATCTGCTTGCGAAGGCATAAACCGACGGCTATTACTGCGTACAAGCTGCAATAGAAGATAAATAGTAAGGATCTGCTTGACAACTAACAAAAGTAGATGTTGTGGATCTCTGCCTAATCTAGGCAGAAGAAATGCAGCTTGTGCTTTGCATGTAATGGCAACAGGAGACAAATGTAATTGTAACTGAGTAGTAATCATGGAAAAGGAGCACAGTAGCACAAGCCCGTGCTTGCATAACTCACTGTCATGAAAAATAGTGCCTTTAAATTTTGTTCTGGACAACGTATGATAACTGCATACTTGGAGTGGAGGATAGCATGATGCATGTAAACAACGCACTTTAAAGGCCCTCGCAGGCTCTGAAGCACCGATACGGCCATACAGAGAAATGTACGGATACGCGTATCCCTAAGTATCCCCTCCTTTTTTATTTAAAAATAATGTGATGCCCTGGCGGTCGGGATACTTGGAAGACACGGCTGGGACACATGTTGAGCTTAAACCTAGAGTAGAGTTGCTTCTAGCAGCCACCCTCCAGGCTCTCCCAGTCGTGCGATCCCAGTCGTGCGAGAGCCTGCACCTGGAGAAGAGGCGAGAGCCACAACTGCACCATCACCGGGATCTTCTTGCTCGTCGACAGGCGACGTATCCTCCATGTCCGGTGGCCAGTGCCATCCATGTCTTCCCCTGTAATTGCCAACAATGTCTCCTCCTCCCCTAAGTGGACGATGCCATGCGCCTGGAGAAGAGGCGGCGACAGCCAGGACCAGGACACTGCCGGGATCTCACATCCACATCTGCATTGCTCTTGTTAGCTGTTGCTGGCCGTTGCGGGCTTTCCTCTTTGCCGCCACCTTGTCATTGCTGGCTAGGTACAAATGCCATCTAAGACACTGGGTGAGATGTATTTTAGCTGCTGGCTAGGGAGGCAAGATATGGGGTAGTACTTCGATCTGAAATCTTAAAATTATCTTTTTGTCTTGATTACATGCAACATTTTTCAGCTATTTATACATACTTGTTGGCTGTTTCTGGAAAATGCCATATCGCATATCCCTGTGGTCTGTATCCCCGTGTTGGTGCTTCTTAGCTCACGGGAAAAACAGCATTTGGATAGGAAATTTCAACAATGGGCAAAATTGCCTTCTATAAAGAGAGATATGACCGTGGAGTATAAAAGATGCGTGGTGGTGTAAAGTTTTCTTTTTTTGACATGTGTGGTGGTGTAAAGTTGCAGCTGGGAAAGGTGTATTTTGAAGTACAACATTATTACCAGTCAAATACTGCAACACACAGTGTAGTCAACCACAGAAAAAGGCCCAAAATGCACAAGGAATATCACACTTCAGTGTAACTAACAATCACCCTGATCACTGACTGAATCATCAAACACCCCATTAGCCACTAACTCCCAGCAGCTAGAAAGAGCGGTGTCTAGAAGTATGAGTACATTACCATACACCAATACCATACAGTGCACAAAAATGGAGCTACACGTGCATTACTGATTAACAAAGTAACGCTGAGGAGCAAAGGAAAATCAAATGTTTCTCATGCTCGTCATTTCAGTAATGGATATATCACCGGGTTGTCATTTCTTAACCATGTACAAACAGAAACCAAATCCATGTACCAGACAGTAATCGGTCGGGGGCTCCCCAATCCAAACACGCAGCAATCATGCCACAAGCAATCGGGCCGGGAAGGGGGGGTTGATCGGGGCCTGACCTGGATCGGGGAGAGCGCGGAGAGGTAGCCGTCGAAGGCGGAGGTGGATGGCCAGACGTCGGCGACGGACGGCGAGTCCTTGTGGGCGCGCGGCACGAGGCGCTTGTAGGACTGGATGTAGAGGAAGAGGAGCACGTCGCGGAGGTCGGCCTCCCATGCGCCGTCCGCGGCGGGGCCGTCGTCGTCGCCGGGGAGCACCGCGGCGAGCGTCGCGAGCGCGAGCGCGGCCTGGTCGGCGGGGATCTGCAGCGCCTCCGCGAGCGCCGCGGCGCCCACGCGCCCGGGCCCCGGCGCCGCGAGCTTCGCCTTGAGCTGCGCTAGGGTTTGCGTGAGCGTGCCCTCCGGGAAGACCAGCTTGGGGATCGGCAGGAGCCCGTGCTCGAACGACTCCCGCCGCGGCCGGAGGACCAGGGACGCGGTCGCCGCGGGCGCGGCTGCGGGGGCTGCGGCCGGCGCGGGGGAGGGGGCGGGGGCGGGGTCCGACGCCGCGGCGGGGGCCGCGGGCGCCGGCGACGCGTCGAGGGGCTCGTCGGCCATTGCAGCGCGGGGTGGGGAGCGAGGGAGAGGCGGGTGGGGAGATCTGGGAGGGAGGGAAAGGTGGGGAGAGACGGTGAAAGGAACGATGGGCTCGCCGCTCGCGTAAAATTTTCCTCGCTTTTTTCCTTGTCCTGCGACGGTCTGGGCTGGGCGTGGAAGACAGTGTCTATGGCTGGTGGGGTCGGGGTGTGGGTCCGCATGTCACCGTGAGCTGGAGCGTGTGAGGCGGGAATACAGGGGCAGCATCGGGGTCATGTGGCATTTGCTTGGTGATGTCACGAATGGAGGGAGTGCAGGGCGGAGTCTGTTATTCAACGGCCAAGATTAATGCGGGTTAATCCCAAGAAAGAATTCCTTATTTAACACTGTTTTAAATTTAGTTTCCCTATTTAACACTGGAAAATATTGTTTTCTTATCTAACACCAACTTAAAATTTTGTTCCCAATATAACACTTTCGTCCAATTTTCGACCTAATGGTGTTAAATGACACATGAAATGACAAGTTTACCCCTGGCGCTAGAAGCACCTAAGGGTTGTACACTACTTCAGGCACCTGCCCGTCTATAGTAACCATCCAAGTCAACTCTAGAGAGTGGTAAAATCACCCTTCACAATGGTCTGCCTTTTATGGTAACTGTAGCATCTTAAATTATGAATTTAACTGAAATTACTCCAATTTTATCCATCTCCGGCTGGCCGGGCGCAAACGCCATGGCGTCCATCTAGGACGAAGCCACACAGTCGGTGGATGAACGATACGTACGCGAAGCAGATCGATTAGGAAGAACGCACAACATGCAAAGCTTGCTTGATGCCACACCATGCAGTCCCACTCTAACACCTGCTGCTCGGCCGGCGTGCATCAAGCAGTTCGACAGTGCAGTGCGCCGGAGAAGATGGCGACAGAGAAAAGCAAAAGATTTTCACGGGATTGGAGTTTTGGAGCACCAGATATGAAGGTTTGGCAGAGGAAACACGAAATTACCAACACCCTAGCGTACAACAGGAGAAAGCTAGCTCACAAACACACAAGCAGCTGGATTAATGCTCGTCCCTAGCCAGTTAGCCGTGTATGTACTCGTACGTACCCGATCCTTACTTGCGCTACTTGTTAGTAGTCTGCTTATTTTGTTACACTAACCGTGGACCCCACCCGTATAAGACACCAGAACAAAGAAAAGGACCAAATAGATGTTCAAGGGCATAATTGTCATTTCCTGTGCCATTTAACACCATTTGCACAAAAAATGAATAGAAGTGTTATATTGGGAACAAAATTTAAAGTTTGTGTTAGATAAGGAAGAATTTTTTTTAGTGTCAAATAGGGAAAGAAAATTTAAGACAGTGTTAAATAAGGAATTCTCTCTAATCCCAACGATAACCATTTGTTCATGGACAGCCAGCGGATGTAGGCTATCCAACTGTATATCCTCTAGCATAGGGGATGGTACGCAAGTGAATATCTGGAAGGATCCGTGGCTGCCGAGGGGCACCACCAGGAGGCCAGTAATGCGGCAAGGCCAGTCGATTGTTACCACAGTGAATGAACTGCTAAACCCTGTTACTGAAGGTGTGACGAAGAGTTGGTGAAGGAGCTTTTCATCGAGGAGGATGCTCAGATCATCCTTGCAATCCCTGTGCAACCGGACATGGAAGATTTCCCTGCGTGGCACTATGACAGGAAGGGAATTTTCTCTGTAAAATCTGCCTACCAGCTGGGTGTGAGCCTGAAGGAAGCTAGGGGCCAACAGGACGCTGAATCCTCAAGCGGGCAGGGACATGTGATGGGAAATTGGCAGCACATCTGGAAGCTAGAACTGCCTGGGAAAGTTCGCATGTTCCTTTGGCGGTTGGCACACAATAGCCTTCCAACAAGAATGAACATCAAAAGGAAACACATTGAGCTAGACACCTTATGCCCTATGTGTGGGCGACTAAATGAAGATGGGTGCCACTTGTTCCTTAAGTGCAAAAAAGTAAAGGCTGTGTGGCGTGAGCAACAGTTGGAAGATGTCCGGCTGCAGCTCTGTGAGTGTCAGGATCCACATGCCATGTTTGAGAAGATCTTCACCCTGCCACGAGAGAACCTGCTGCGTGTGGCTGTACTGTTGTGGGATTGGTGGACATCCCGAAATAAAGTGAATGCTGGCGAGAAGCAAAAAATAGATGACGAGGTGAATGGCTTCATCAGCAGACACCTGCTTGACTTCTGCAGGTGTAACATTCAGAGTCCACCAACGCCTGTACCCATGCCTAGGTGGAGTCCTCCGCCGTCTGGTACAGTTAAGCTGAACTTTGATGCAGCTTATAAGGAAGACAGACACGCAGGAGCATGTGGCTTCATTGCAAGGGACGAAACAGGACAGTTTCTGGCGGCCGCTGCTGGTAGTCTCGAGCATGTCCGAAGCCCTCTTCAGGCGGAGGCCAACGCATGCCTGAAAGCGATTGAGGGCGCGTCTGATCTAGGGGCTCAACGTGTCATTTTTTAATCCGACTGTCTAACTCTGGTGAATGCTCTGAAGGGCCGGGAACATGATGCTTCGGACCTGGGGGTGCTCTACAGAGAAGCGAGGAGCCAATGCCATGCATCCTTTCAATCTTGTGAGTTCATGTTCTGTAATCGAGTCTGTAATAAGGTTGCGCATAGTCTGGCGCAATTTGGAGTGGGATCGGCTAACCCGCCCTCTGTGTGGGTGTACGACGCCCCAGACTTTGTATCTGTCATGGTGGACGCCGATTTGGCGGTCCAGGTTTAAGTTGAATCCATGTGGTTCTGTTCAAAAAAAATGTATATCCTCTAAGGCCTCCTTTGGTTTGAAGAAATTTTATAGAAATTCTAAAAGATAGGGATTTTGTAAGAATTCTTTTCAAGCCCTTTGATTTGTAGGAATGGACTCCTATTTTTATGTAGGATGAAAAATCAATCCTAGTGTAGAAATTAAGATGCATAAACTCAATGAAAAAAATCTTATCCTATGAATCAAGTGACATCTCTTTTCCTATAGAAATTAGGATGCATGACATCTCACTTCATATGATTTTTCTAATTCTATGATATTCATATATCCTATTAACCAAAGGAGGCCTAATTATTTTTCTCAAATTAGCAGCAATCACGCCATAGGCGGTTGTGGGGTCGGTAATGGCTTACTCTGCAGCATAGAAGTGGGCGTTGTAGCAGTTATCCCTAGCGAGACCACTGAGGGAGTCCTGGATTAGGGGGTCCTCAGGTGTCCGGGCTATTTGATATGGGCCGGACTGATGGGCCGAGAAGATACAAGCAAAAGACTTCCCCCCGTGTTCGGGTAGGACTTCTATATGCGTGGAAGGCAAGTTTGGTGTTCGGATATGTTATTTCCTTCCCTCACAAACTGACTCTGTACAACCCTAGACCCCTCTGATGTGTATATAAACCGGAGGGTTTAGTCCATAGAGTTCATCAAAATTCTCATGGGCTAGACAGCTAGTGTTTAGCCATTACGATCTCGAGGTAGATCAACTCTTGTAGCCCTTATACTCATCGAATATAATCGAGCATGACGTAGGGTTTTACCTCCATTAAGAGGGCCCGAACTTGGGTAAACATTGTGTCCCACTTGTCCCTTGTTACCTGTTGGGGAACGCAGTATTTCAAAATTTTACCAACGATCACGCAAGATCTATCTAAGAGATGCATAGCAACGAGACGAGAGAGTGTGTCCACGTACCCTCGTAGACCGAAAGTGGAAGCGTTTAGTAACGCGGTTGATGTAGTTGAACGTCTTCATGATCCAACTGATCCAACTACCGAACGTACGACACCTCCGTGTTCAGCACACGTTCAGTACGATGACGTCCCTCGAGCTCTTGATCCAGTTGAGGACGAGGGAGATTTCCGTCAGCACGACGGCGTGGCGAAGGTGATGATTAAGCTATAGGCGCAGGGCTTCGCCTAAGCACTACGACGATATGACCAAGGTGTGTAATTGTGGATGGGGGCACCGCACATGGCTAAGAGAAGATTTGGTGTGCCTTTGGGATGCCCCCTGCCCACGTATATAAAGGAGGAAGGGAGAGAGGCCGACCCCCTAGGGGTGCGCCAAGAGTATGGAGTCCTACTAGGACTTCCAAGTCCTAGTAGAAATCCCTTTCCTTTTCGGAGTAGGAGAGAAGGAAAGAGGAAAAGGCAAGGGGGGCGCCGCCCCCTTCCCCTAGTCCAATTCAGACCCATGGGGGGTGTCGGTGTCAAAACCGGCGGATCTCGGGTAGGGGGTCCCGAACTGTGCGTCTAGGATCGATGGTAACAGGAGACGGGGGACACGATGTTTATCCAGGTTCGGGCCCTCTCTATGGAGGTAATACCCTACGTCCTGCTTGATTGATCTTGATGAATATGAGTGTTACAAGAGTTGATCTACCACGAGATCGTAATGGCTAAACCCTAGAAGCCTAGCCTGTATGACTATGCATGGTAATGAGTATATCCTTTCCGGACTAACCCCTCTGGTTTATATAAACACCGGGGGGAATCTAGGGTTACATAGAGTCGGTTACATAAGAAGGAATCTTGAGAGTCGGTCGCCAAGCTTGCCTTCCACGCCAAGAAGAGTCCAATCCGGACATAGGTACAGTCTTCAGCTTTCATGTCTTCACAGCCCATCAGTCCGACCCATGGATAACAGGCCGGACGCCCGAGGACCCCTTAGTCCAGGACTCCCTCAGTAGCCCCTGAACTTGGCTTCAATGACGAGGAGTCCGGCGCGCAGATTGTCTTCGGCATTGCAAGGCGGGTTCCCTTCTATCCGAACTTCAAGATAGTCTTCGGATGTGATGATAGTATCCGGACCTTTCACACACACACACCATACATAACCACAGAGAGAATATATTTTTACACGAGTCTAATCTGCTCACAGCTTTTTACAACATGACATCAGGTCTGCCTGGTCACAATTCCAAACCGCTTTCATGTTTCGATGCCCCACGTCCCGAGACGCGATTGCCATTGGCACGTCTTGTCAAAGCAGAGATCGTGTCCCCTTATCGCGGGATTCTCATCAATGCGGGCATGGGTAACCCAACCGTGCCATTTATACAACCCTTGGGAATAGTGTAACATCCCAAATTTTCAATTTGGAATGTTATACATAGGTCATCCATGCATACCATATTCTATTGCATTTCGGTTCCGCAATCCTCGAAATCCTAAGCAACTCAAGGACCCTCGGAGAGAGTTGGGGATTTCCCGGTTTTCATATTTGATTTTTATCAAATAATGAAACGAGGATTTTGATTGTAATAATTTTTCTCTCCGAAAAATATTTCATTTTAAAATAAATGAGAGGAGATAATACGACTTCTCCAAAATAATTGAAATATTGGACGAAAACTATTAAAATCAGTTATTTGATTTTATTTGCATTAGAAAATTGCACGTTTTCAAAATTGCATTTTAGGTCCAAGAAAATGTTCATCTTGTTCTACATATTTTATTTAGACGGTGAAAATTTGTTTTGGCATTTTTAGATTTTTATTTTATTTTCTGGGATTTTATTTCTGTCGGCGAAATTGTTTTTTTAAAGAGGAACTCCCCACGCCGACTGGGCCGAACCTAGCTGGGCCGTCGGCCCAAGTCGCAGCCGCCGCCTCCCCGCGCGCGAGCGCCGCCGCCGCCGAGCTCGGATCGGAGTCTGAGCCGGACTCCGCCTCCGCCGCGCCTTGCCCCCTCCTCCAAGTCGCCCCCCTCCTATTTATACGCGCCACCCCAGCCCCCCACCACCACACCACCGCTGCCCCGCAGCCGCCGCCACCCGCGCCTGCCGCCGCCGAGCCCCGCCGCTCCGCGAGCCGCCGCCCCGCCGCCCAACCCCGCCTCACCAGAGCCCCTCGCCGGAGGTACCGCGCCGGATCCCGAGCCGTCGGTTTTTTTAAAAACCGTTCGTTTTTTAGAAACCCTAGTTCGTTTTTTTAAATTGGTTCGTCGTTTTTTCTCGGTTCTTCTAATTAGTGGACGTTTGTCCGTACGTTCGTCTTAACGAACGGTTTTCGCCCGTTAGTTACAATTAACGAACGCTCGTTCGTTAGTCTGTTCGTCAGTTTTCTTTTTATCGGATTTATCCGCGATTATTCTCGATCGCGATTTCTGATCCGACCTTAGTTTCTGTTTATCTTTTCGCTCGTTAGTCGGAATCAGGCTATTCAAGCGCCTAGATCTTCGTCTCGAGACCTTCTTTCTGTTTAACCAACTTGCACAAGTTTTTACTACTGTAAAATTTGACCTAGGTCCATATTAGTAAACGGATCTTGTTTCTCTCGCCGTTTGAGTTTCGTTGCTCCGTTTGATTTGATTCTTTTTGTGTACCGGAGTTCTTAAGTTGAACTTTCTGGTCAACCTCTCTTATTTGAGTTTTGCTTGTGCATCTTTGCTTGTTGCTTATGTATGTTATTGTTTGTTTGCGATAGAACACCCAGAGTGCGAAGCGTGTTACTACGAGTCTCTAGGTTTCGCGGATCGTCAGCAAGGCAAGTAACACATTTGATCATACTCTTTTCATACCCAATTTTTATGCATTAATTCCAATCCTCAAACATTGCATGATTAGGATGTCTTTAACTTGTGGGTTGGGAAGTAGTTATTGAGGTAGAACATATTACCCTGTTAATATCAAACCCTTGGTAGTTACTTCTGCGCGTTGCTTATTGCTATGCTATGCTTGTAGACGTGGTTTGGGTTTGAGTGAAATCCATGACAGATGTGAGATTGTTAATTAATGGTTCAACTTAAGGTGGCAACTTGAATACACATCTGGGTGGATTAAGGCACCTGGGGAACCCAGTGTTGTCTGTTTTTTGGAAATCCCGGGGTACCCGTGTGAT
This sequence comes from Triticum urartu, assembly GCF_003073215.2. Lineage (NCBI taxonomy): Eukaryota > Viridiplantae > Streptophyta > Magnoliopsida > Poales > Poaceae > Triticum > Triticum urartu. The sequence continues at coordinate 578,478,153 of NC_053028.1, forward strand.
CTTCCTATGGACCGCCACCCAGGCTCAAAGGGAACTGAGATGATTCATGCTAGAACTTCCGTGTGCAGCCACAAGCTATTATGTGCTCTAGCATAGTTGAGTAAGTTACGTGAAGCTCTTGAAGAGGTAGATCAGTAGGTAGTGGGTTTTGTAGGTTTGGTATGGTCTACCCAGAGTAAAGAGTTAATGTTTCTGAAAGACTGTGTCTAGGTCATCCGTTTCTCAAACACCATGCAGTGCGAGAATTCCAACGGAGGCGATTGGGTCTTGTGGGGAAAAGTGCGCAAATCTCTACAGAGTGTACAATCTAATCATGGTTAGCTGTGTCCCCGGTTATGGACAATCTTGAGTATCTAGTACTTGGGTTATCACATGTATCTCATCACTCTTAATTCAATTTGTTGGGTTATTAAATACTTTATTTGGGATTGAGTTGGGGTTACCTTCTCAATGTTGTTCAACTACCATCATAGTTAAATAAAATCTATTCCTTTGTTGTAGGGAAAAATTGGCTTTACGCAAAACTGTAACCATAGAGCTTTCCACCAGCCAAATATGCATGTAGTGATAGCATTATTTTGTTCTTGCTCTACTGTGTTACTTTGCCAGCATATTCCATGTGCTGACCCATTCTCGGGCTGCAATGTATTATGTTGCAGACTTTTTAGACGAGGAGTAAGGTTCGCTAGGTCGTTGCCGTGCAGCTCAGCTATGTCATTGGAGTTGATGGACTCACTTATCTTCCAAGCCTTCCGCTGTTATCGCATTAGATGACCTTAAGCCAAGTTATTGTAATAAGTTCTCTTTGGAGACATTCGATGTAATAAGTGTGTGATTGCTACTCTGTTATAAATCCTTCAAGTACTATGTGTGTCAGCATTACCGATCCAGGGATGACACTGAAGCACAACAACTTGACCGTTTGAGGTCGGGTCGCTACAAGATGGTATCAGAGCACACGCTGAGTGTAGGACACGACCACTAAGCTAAAGCCATAGATCACTATTCTCTTCTCATTTCTGACTCCTCTCCATTTTCTACTCTTTAGGATGACGGAGATGAAGAACAAGTTTGCACAACCGGATGAAGACACACCTTTTGGACGCCACTTGAAGGAAGTCACTAGGTACTTGAACATTGGAATACCAAGCTTCACCGGGACGTCACTACAAAAAAAGACACATCCGTGACATTTTGGGCCGAATGAATTTTTTTTCTGTCATACATATGACACTTCTATGACGATAATTGTGACAAAACCCGGTATCATCATAGATGTGGTGGGCTCCTACTTCTATGACAAAAAATCATGACAGAAAATGGGCTTTTCGTCCTGGGCAGGCCGGAGACGCAGCTGCATGACATTCTTTGGGCCATCCATGACGAAAAAAACTGTGGTAGAAGCGAGGGCGAGGAAAATTTCGGGGAGTTCCCGGTTACGGTGGGAGGTCGGGGGCTGAGCGATGCGCGCTTCTCTCGTACACGTACGCGCGTGTGTGCGAGGCGTTGGCTCTAACTGAACCCGAGCGATTGCACTGCAGGCTACGCGTTACTGAACCCGAGCGATCGATCGACGGCTGTTAACTGAACCCGATCGAGCGATTCCTTCGCTACTGCTGCTAACTGAAGCCGATCGATGCTGCCTCTGGATGAACAGTGAGCGTTGCGGGGGGGAGGGGGGGTTGGATGAACAGTTCCCGGTGGGGGTGGATGAACAGGACCCCCGTGGTGTTGCCTCTGGATGAATAGGACCCCGATCGATCGAGCCGGTTGGGGCTGGATGAACAGGACCCCGTGGAGGGCTGGATGAACAGGACCACCCCGTGGAGGGCAGGATGAACAATAGACGGTGGAGGGCAGGATGAACAGTAGCCCGTGGAGGGGTGGTTGAACAGGAGCCTGTGGAGAGGGCTGGTTGAACAGGAGCCGGTGGAGTAGCGCGCGGTGGAGGCCGGATGAACAGGAGCCCGTGGATGAACAGTCACAGGTGGAGGCTGGAGGAGGTCGACGGTGGATGAACAGTAGCTCGTGGAGGCTGGAGGGGGTCGACGGTGGAGATGAACAGTATCCCGTGGAGTCCCGTTTTGCGGTACGCCACACCCCTCCTGATAAACAGGACCCCTGTTTCGACCGTAGCGCTCCAACACAAGTCCGTTTCGCCCGTTTTGCGGTACGCCACACCCCTCCCGATCAACAGGACCCCCGTTTCGACCGTAGGAGGTCCGTTTCCTCTGTTTTGCGGTATGCCAGACCCCTCCCAATGAATAGGATCCCATTTCGAACGTGGCCGGTCGAACACAAGGCCGTTTCCTCCGTTCTGCGGTACGTCAGGCCTCGTTTCCATTGCCTGTTCCGTCCAAGCCCTCCCGATGAACACGACGCATTTCGTTGCCTCCCCATGAACACGATGCATTCCGTTGCCTTCCCATGAAAACGAGGCATTCCGTTGCCTCCCCATGAACACGACGACGACACTGTTTCTCCGTTCCGACCCAGCCATGTACACGAGCCCTGGCCGTACATATGCGTGAGTAGGCGTTCGAGACCCCGCCCGTATGTACACATACGTGGTCGTATTTTCTTTCTTGCACCCTGGCCGCCTCTACTACGACACGTGTGCGCCTCTACATCCACCAGTATATATGTACGTACACGTTCGCGACCAGAATGACAACGCTACGTACGCTTCGACCAGGTGGGTCCCGACTGTCAGGCACTTCCTTGCGTGCGAAGATGTAGCTAGTGGGTCCCAGCAGTCAGGGGCAAACATTTTTTCACGAAATACGGTGGCCCGTCCGGTGGGTCCACGCTGTCAGGTGGAGGAATAATTATTTTGCATGTAATAAGGAGGCACTTCCTTGCTGTGGCCATGGACCCAGCTGTCAGCCTCTTCACCTACAGTCCACGTCCGATGGAAGTTGTTCCTTGACCAGGTTAACCACGCCGCGCCGAGAGCATCAGGGCGGTGGACGACGGCGAGGCCTAGGAAGGGGACGACGTGGAGCCGGGGAAGACGCGACAGTGGATGCCCACACGTAGAGGAGTACGGGGGTTCACTGGTTCGCTGCAGTGTGAGGCTGCCATCGCCGTAGAATAACAAGGGGTGTGGGTGAGTAGAGGGATGGCCTGGCCAGCGGTGGGAGTAGTAGGGGGCGGTGAGGCCTCCGCCGCATCGCAGCCGGCCACGGGAGGCAGGAGCACGAGGCATGACCGGCGCTGGTTTGGGCGGCTAGAGCAAGAAGACCAGAGGTTGAAGAAGCACTACGGCCGTTGGATGGACATCGTACGGTCACTGGAGCTGGAATCATGCATATTGACTAAGTTGACAAAGCCCTCCGTCCCCGTCAACTTAGTAGGCCCACAAGTCAGCCTCCCACCAAGGTGGGTCCCAGCTAGCAGGGGGTATTCATTTTTTTGTGCGCAATAAGGAGGCACTTCCGGTGGGTCCGAGCTGACAGCAGGGGGAACGTTTTTTTGCGAAATACGGTGGCCCGTCGGGTGGGTCCCAGCAGTCAGGGGCAAACGTTTTTTTTGAGATATACTGGTGGGCGTCTGGTGGGTCCCTGCTGTCAGGTGGAGGAATAATTATTTTTCGCGTAATAAGGAGGCACTTCCTTGTGGCTGCCGTGGACCCAGCTGTCAGCCTCTCCACGTACAATATTCTGCCGATGGAATTCGGCCGTTGACCACATTGACCATGCCGCGCCGACAGCACCACGGTGGTGGACGACGGCGAGGCCTAGGAAGGGGACCACGCGGAGCCGGGGAAGACGCGGCAGTGGATGCCCACGCGGAGAGGAGTACGAGTGTTCACTGGTTCGGCTGCGCTGCCGTCGCCGCAGAATAATAGGGGGTGTGGGTGAGCGGAGTGGAGGCATGGCCTGGCTAGCAGTGGGAGTAGTATGGGGGCGGTGAAGCCTCCGCGGCAGCACAGCCGGCCACGGGAGGCAGGAGCAGGCGACACGACCGGCGCTGCTTTGGGCGGCTGGACCAAGAAGACCAGAGGTTGAAGAAGCACTACGGCCGTTGGATGGACATCGTACGGTCAGTCGAGCTAGAATCGTGCATATTGACTAAGTTGACAAAGCCCTTCATCCCCGTCAACTTAGTAGGCCCACTATACTGGGTCCCAGCTAGCAGGGGGAGTATTCATTTTTTTGTGCGTAATAAGGAGGCACTTCCTTGCGTGCGAAGATATAGCTGGTGGGTCCGAGCTATCAGCGGCGGTAACATTTTTTTCGTGAAATACAGAGGCCGTTTCGGTGGCTCCCAGATGTCAGGTGGAGGAAATCATTATTTTGCGCATAATAAGGAGGCATTTCCTTGCATGCGGCCGTGGACCCAGTTGTCAGCCTCTCCACGTACAGTCCACTTCAGATGCATGTCGGTCGTTGACCATGCTGACCACGCCACGCCGAGAGCACCAGAGCGGTGGACGATGGCAAGGCCTAGGAAGGGAACGACACGGAGGCAGGGAAGACTCGGCCGTTGTTTTTGTTTCCCACGCGGAGGGGGGTACGACTGTATGAGGGTTTACTGGTTCGTCTGCCGTCGCCGGAGAATAACAACAGGTGTGGGTGAGTAGAGGGATGGCTAGGCCAGCGATGGGAGTATGGTGGGGCGGTGAGGCCTGCGCGGTAGCACAGCCGACCGCGGGGAGGAGGGAGCAGGCAGTCCCGCCGGCGCTTGTTTGAGCGGCTGGAGCAAGAAGAGCAGATATTGAAGAAGCACGACGGCCGTTGGATGGACATCCAACAGTATACAGGCCATCTGTGGAAAGCCTCAAATCTGTGGAAAACAGCATACATCCCATCTGTCATTATTTCAAATAATTTACAACCCATTTGCTAGTTCTTACGGGTTTTTTGGAGCCCATATTCTTTATGTTAGCATTACAGCCAATATTGTGGCCACGGTTAAAAAATTATATGAAATTTTGCATATGTCGGTGCAGTCTGAATTGTTTTTAATCCCAAAATTTCGAGTCACATTTAGACTGATTTTAAAAAATAGTTGTATATCAATATAAAATCCAATAAATTGTCCACACATAAAAATCAATGCAATTTAAAATCTTGAAATGAAAAAAATATATTTGAAAATAATTACCGGTTTGATGTGTTTTAAAAATGTACAACCCATTTCTCATTACTGATAGGCCATTTTCTCGGGCAGCCGAATGAAGCTCTCCTCATCTTGAAAGATTTGCAGCCCAACAGGTCTGATAAAGCGACTTACTTGACAAATCACAAAAGAACTGAGCTAGCCATTTTCAGAAAGAAAAAAAACTACTGGGCTGGTTTGTGGTAAACATAAAAGAAAAGGTTGTCTAGACAGGCCAGAGTGTCCCGCACAGCCCAGTTGACACCCTACTTCCGTCTCAAAAACAAATTAGATAAATGCCACTCCAATTATGGCGATTCATAAAAATGCCACTGCAATTTCCAAACTTTGAAAAATGCCACTGCAATTTTTGCAAACTTTAAAAAACGCCACAGCAGTTTGCAAACTTTGAAAAACGCCACTCCAGACTTCGAAAAATGCCACTAGAAATGGCATGAAATGGCATTTTTCAAAGTTTGGAAATTGTAGTGGCATTTCTCGGATACACCAGATTTGGAGTGGCATTTATCAAATTAACCCAAAACAAAAATAATTGGGCGAGCTGCTGGGTCCCTGGTGTCACCCGCTCGTTGTGCAATTCTCTCGTTTATTGACTACGTTGACAATGGCATGGGACCCAGATGTCAAAAATCCACTAGGAGGAGCCATTTTTTATTGGCTTGAAATAAGGAGACACTTGCTTGCGTACTGCCATGACCTTGGCGGGTCCTTGCTGTCATCCTCTCCACGTACAATCATCTCCTGATTGTGTACACGTCAACTTGCTAGGCCCACAAGTCAGCCTCTAAACCGTGGAGGACAAATACAACCCATTTAAGAAAATAACAGCCCATTCCATACGTTCAAACGAAAAGTTCAACATTCAGAGCAAAGTAACAGGTCTGATCCACATATAGAGTACTGAACTTCCACGTTGACAACCATCATAGCCAAGTTAACTATCTACTCCCACTAACACTCTAGTAGCGTACAAGTACTAACTTACTCTTAGTTAACTAGACGATCTTCTGTCCATGCTAAACGCCGGCACCGGTGTCCTCCGCCTCACCTCGGACTTGCCAGTGGTGCAATAGGGCGCGTTGCTCACACGCGTTGGCCCTTTCCATGCCGGCGTGGTCCACCAAAGCTTCGGCTTCCAAGCAGGAAACCCACTTGACGAACTGGTAGTAAAAATCGGCGTCGCGAACGCGTGCGTGCCCGACAGCCTCCAGGGCTATTTGTCGGGCGCCGGCCTCCACGTAGTCGGCCCAGTTGCGGGCGCTCTGCTCGCGACTCAGAGCGTCGGTGCGCTGCTGCTCCATGTCCCGCTGGCGGCGCAAATCGGCGATACGCTGCTCCTCCGCCAGGCGGTCGCGCTCCAACAACTCCTGCTCCTCCGCCATGCGGTCACGCTCCAACAACTCCTCGATCTCCGCATTGCCATCTAAAGACAGATAGAATGCCTCCTCCCTCCGTCTGCCTTCCGGTGAAAACCAGAACACTAGTTCCGGCGGTGACCGCCTCCGGCGTCGCTTACCGCGAACGGGCGGGGGCATGGCGGACGTGGCGAGCAACGTCGGGCCGGTGGGGGCTTATGAGGATATGGCGAGTTGGGTCACAGTGGTACCTGAGAAGGCCGGGAAACAGTACTTATAGGCGGAAGGCAGCGTGACGGTCATCAGAATTCAATGCATAATGGCTTAGCGCGCCAGCTTGCCGTGGAAAACTAGAGAAACTGAAATTATGATTGTGCCGTCCCGTCCCGTCTGGGTCGCACGCCGGCATGGCGGTCAAACGAGTGCACTCGAGTCATCTCCCTCCTTGTCAATAATGATTCCACGGATTTAAAGCGTATCTTTTTTCGCATCAGTTAGCTGCCTTAATTACGGCCGGCTGCATGCAGGCACTCAGAATCGCTCGCAGGCAGTACGCGAAGCAGCATGCAACGAGTCGCAGCCGAGGGCACGCATGCAGCCACTTAAATCGCAGGAATTAATTAGGCTTAAACTTCTGCATGCCGTTAATTATTGCCATGCCTTGGTCTTGCTGCTTTGCTCACGGGACTAATAAATCCCGGATGGAGGGAGTACCTTGGTTGGTGAGAGGTTTCAATTAAGCCTTGCAAACCGGAAAGGAGGTACTAGTATGTGCGTGATCCGCTATTTATTCGTGTAGGATCGAGTAGGTCATTTCTTGAATTGAGCCCTGCAAACTGGAAAGGATGTAGTACGTGCGTGATCCGTTATTTATCCGTGTAGGATCGATAGTGTAGCTTGTCAGTTTCTTCAGAGGTAGGTATTTTTATCCGTGTAGGATCGATAGTGTAGCCTGTCAGTTTCTTCAGAGGTAGGCATTTTTATTCAAAAAACTGCCACTTCGCATCTTGCGTCGCAAATAAAACTGCCAGGAGCACATTTGTAGGCTAGCTAGTGATCGATCAGTAAGTTGTAAACATTGGGCGAACAGAAATAAGTAACTGTTAATGCATCTCAATGATTCAAAGATCATATGCAAATATGTAGGTCCAAAAGCAAAGATCAGCCACTTTGGATCTTGCGTCGCAACTAAAACTAACTAGTACGATTCCCATACATAAGATCAACATGTTAATGCATCTCAATGATTCACAGATCATATACAAATATGTAGCTCCAAAAGCAAAGATCTAGAAAAAAACATTTGTTCTTCCTACTAACATGGATGCTTCTCTTGGCCAACATTCAGTATAGAGTGAAAGACAAATTTGTTTGTGAAGTCTACAATTCCTCTTGTCGTGGTTCTAAGCCTGACAGTAGAATAGGGGGGGGGGTAGGAATGTAGAGGCAAGATCCTAGCTATGGAGGAGTTGTACATGCGAGTTTTACGAGTTTAGGCCCTTCTCGAAGGAAGTAACAGCCCTACGTCTTGGAGCCCGGAGGCGGTCGACTGGATATATGCGTGTGAATTACAAAGGGTGTGAACCCCTATCCCGGAGGAGGGGGGTGGCTTATATAGAGTGCGCCAGGACCCCAGCCAGCCCACGTTACAAAGGGTTCAATGTACATTACGGCAGGGCATTACTGGTAACACTAGTAATAAAGAGATATAAATGATCTTTAAGGTTACAGAGTGAATGACCGACCGTTATCATCCTGAGTGACGTTAGGCCTTCTACACTCCGAGTGGTTTCTTTTATCGTCAAGTGGTTGTTCGCATAGTCGAGTGTCTTCTATACTGTCAAGTGGAACATAGCTTCATGGTCGAGTGGATGATGATTTTGCTTCGACCACTTTTGGTTCCTTTAGAGATGTCCTTGGGGAGGGTATCTTGGACAGATCCATGACCCTACCCTAGGTACATAGCTTCATCATTAGCCCCCGAATGAATCAGGGTTTGAGTGAGGAAGGAGTTGGGAACACTTCTGACTCATTCTTTGTGCTATGAGTATAACTTGTTCTGGAACAATGAACTGGGGAGACAACATCAACTTCTTTTTCAGTCGCCTTGGTCCATTCTTAGTTTTTTTTCGAGTGAACTTTCATGGTAGAATTCCGTATGATAATGTGGAGGATGTTTTCAGTCTGACCAGTTGCTCTGCTCTCCGCGGATTTCGCGGGATTCGAATTTCGGGAAGCGCGCTAGACGGGCGAGGCCGTGGTAATCGGGATGGATTAGGCAGGTCTCCTTGATCTCCGCGCCACCTTTTTCGCCACGTACTACGCATGCGACTATTGCGGGATTTGTTTAGATCGTCTGGGCCTACCAGTCAGTCACTCGGGGAATGACCTTATAAAAGGCACCGGACCGGGTCTCTGCACCGTGCGCTCCCATTCTCTTTTCTTCTTCCTCTGACCTCTCTGCCACGCTCGCTTCTGCTCTCGTCGCCGAACCCTCGCTCGAACTCGATCCACCGCCATGGGAAAAGAGAAGACGGTGGCGCTCGAGCGCGCGAAGAAGGCGACCGCGAAGGCGAAGGGCAAGCGGACCAGCTGGGGCGGATCCTCGTCGAGATCCGGCCTGCCGCCGGGCTGGATCCAGGGTGATTGGATCCGCTCGACGATCAGCCAGGACGACCTCGATGACCTGGTGGAGGGGGGACTGATTCCCCACAAATCGGCGCGGCTCCCGGGGAACGAGACCGAGCCGCAGCCAAGGGAGGGTGAGTGCGTTCTCCTCGCCACCCACGTCGATCGCGGATTTTCTTTGCCTCCCCATCCTTTCTTTCGGGGATTTTTGAACTTCTTTGGGGCTCAGCTCCACCAGTTCACTCCAAACACCATAGTCTATCTGGCTGCTTTTGTGTCAATGTGTGAAAATTTCTTGGGCTGTCGACCGCACTGGGGCCTCTTCAAACATATCTTCACCTGCCGCTCCCAGTCGGTCAAAAAGGCCAATCCGAGTGATGAGAGGATGCACGTGATCCAGATGTGCGGGGGCCTGGGGATCTAGATGAGGAACAAGAGCACCTTCCCGGCGATGATCCTTCCCGACTCGGTCCGCGGCTGGCAGTCGACTTGGTTTTACTGCAAGGATCAGCCGACCCCGGGTCAGTCGACTGGACTTCCTCCCTTTTCCCTGGCTCGAGTGGAGAAGCCCTCCTCCTTGAAGGTGGTTCCCGAAGAGAAGGCGCAGGTCAAGGTGCTGGTCGAGCGGTTCGTCCAACTCGTCCGCAACAGGGTGACTGGGATGGACCTGCTGGAGGTCTTTCTCGGTCGACGCATCCAACTGCTTCAGGCATGTGATCATCCGATGTGGATGTATTCTAGACTCGAGGACTCCACTCGGATCCACCCGGAGGACGTCAGTGAGGACATCTTGGAGAAGTGGCTGATGGGAATCACCAGCAACAAAGACAACCCCCGGGGGTCTAGGAGGGTGATTCCATTCGACCACTCGCGCCAGCCGGAGCAGGTATGATTCTGTTTTACCAAGTATCTTTCCAATTCACTGTGTGACACCTTGTTGATGGTCGATTGTACTCCTTTTGCTCGTTGTTCTTTCAGGCTCTCATTGACATGTACTTGATGCCCAACGGAGTGCAGGAGCAAGACGTCGAGGAGGGAGCGAGCGGGGGCGAGAGCGGCGAGTGGCACTCAGATGCAGAGGAGGACGGGGAGAGCGACGACTCGAGCGATGACGAAGAAGTAGACCCGCCTCGTCGCAGAGAGAGGAGATCCAAGCACGCACACGACCCGGCGAGCACCCCGGACCTGGCGACCGTGCTGACTGGGCAGTCTTCAAAGCGTCCCCGGACGTCTTCCCCAGCGTCGATTGAGAAGGCCCCAAAGCAGCCCAAGATTGTGCCGCCTCCAGCTCCAAAAGCACCGAAGGCCACCTCCTCCAAACTGCCCAAGGCTTTGCCCAGGATCAAAGTGACCGTCCCTACCATCTTCGGGTAATCATCTGACTTGTTCTTTTCGTCAACTCGAGCAACAAAACGTAACCGACTGAGTACGGACACTTGCAGTGCTGCTACATCGGGAACCTCTTCCCTCCAGTATCGAGACGAGGAGATGGAAGACGCGGTTACCTCCAACCCAGGTAGAAACTCTTATGATCTTGTTCTTGATTACTTGGTCGATTGCATTCTAGTGGTTCACTTGGGGTCGACTGATCTGTCTTGCAGCTCCACCCAACGTCATCGATCTTCCAGATGACGATGAAGATGTGGCTCTTAAGCCCAGGAAGAGCAAAAAGGTAGCAGCTGGCCAGATGTCTCAGCAAGGTCCAACAACAACACCACCCGTCCGTCAATTTGAAGACGCGGGCAGGGCGTCTATAACCTTCACTGCATCCTTGTCGAGTGAGCACCCCGCACCGTCGACTGCACCGGTGATTCCTCCAGTCGTCCAACTCCATGCCACGGAGCTCCAAACTACCACACCTGGGTCGTCTGCTCTCTTTTTCACCAGCTACCCCGTTCCGGACAACCAGTCGGAAGCGGCTGCAGAAGCCATCCGTCAGGCTAACATGATGATGGAGCGAATGAAGACGGTGCATGAGAATAGCTAGGCTGCTTATGACGCCAGCGCTGCTCTCCGGGACAATGTCCAGGTAAGTAGACTTTTTGGCTGACCTTGTTCTGTCAGGATATGCTATCTGAAACATTTTCTTCCATAGAATCTCCTGTTGTTTGCGTCGAATCTGTACACCCACTGGGTGTTTTGTTGTATTTGGTATTTGCGTTCTTCCACTCGGTCTGGGCGAGTAGGATCTAAACCGGTGGGGGCACGCTAAGTGCACCCACTGGGTGTAGTCCCCGAGACCGCAGTCGACTGCTGGCAGTCAACTGGGGTCTGAGTTCTTTTTCCTTTCTGTTCTTCCACTCAACCTGGGCGAACCGGTCGAATGGGATCTGAACCAGTGGGGGCACGTCAAGTGCACCCACTGGGTGTAGTCCCCGAGACTGCGGTCGACTGCTGGCAGTCGGCCGGGGTCTGAATAGTTTTTTTACTCGACCCGGGAAGGCCGGTCGAGTGCGGTCTGGATCAGCGGGGGCACGCCAAGTGCACCCGCTGGGTGTAGTCCCCGAGACCACAGTCGACTGGGGTCTTAAGTGACCTCTTTAGGTTTTATCCACTCGGAAGTAAACAACCTTTGATCTTGTCGATTGACCCGTCTTTTGCCTTATGCAGAAGTCTTGTACTCTTATTTCCAAGTTTGCTGAACTTGAGGGGAAGCAGAGGCAACTCAACCTCGACTTGGAATTGGCCCAGCAGAATCTGAAGAAAGCTCAAGATGAAGCTGCTGGTATGGAAGGTAACTGCTTGTCGACTGTCTTTCAATATATTTCTTCGATCTCTTGTCTGATTCGATTGCTTCTTTTGCAGAGAAAATGAAGTTGGCTCTGGAGAAGAAGGACTCGGACCTCGCCGCCACACAAAAATAAGCCCAAGATAAAACTGCCCTTGCAGACCAGAAGCTGGCTTCAGTAGGAGCGCTGGAAGGGGAGGTGAACAAACTTAAGTCCTGCCTCAACGAGTCCAACCGAGAAGTGAGTCGTCTGAAGAAGGATAAAACTGTCCTGAATGAAAAGCTGGAGTCTGCGGTCCACAAGAGGAATGACACGGAAGCTTATCTGAGAACTCTCGCCAAGAAGCTCTATCTGATGCTGGAAGGTACTCCTTTCAACCCGACTGTGTTGATGCTTGCAAATGAACCCTGTCCAGTCGACTCACTAATTTTTTGACTGCAAAATTCTGCCAAGACTTTGACAAGGAAACTGGAAGGGTCGAGACGGGTCTAGACCCTATCGCTTCTCTAGTTTGCGACGAAACTGCAATGAACATGCTCTGACTGGAGTCTTGTGTCACCGACGTCTCAAGCTACCTCGTGCGTCGGAAGGAAGTAGTCTCGCGAGTCGACTCATTGCTCTGGCCAAGGGCGACGCTTCAAAATGACCTGGAATCCCTGATGGCTCAACTCAACGAGATCCCTGATCGAGTGCAAGAATGGAAGAAGTCCTCCGCCCAGTGTGGTGCTGAGGTGGCACTATCCTTGGTGCGAGTCCACTGCAAGGAAGCTCGTGAAGACAAGATGGCGGTGATCAAGGTCGCTAACACCAAAAAGCATGACTTCCAGTCCTGCATGGAGACTTTCATCGCTGCTGCCACTCGGATCGCGGATGGGATCGACTTGGACGAATTTGTCGAGCCTGCCAGCCCTCCTCCTGCCGAGTGAACAAACTTATGAGACTTGAACCTGCCTTAAATTTGCCTTGGAGTGCCGAGTGATTGCTGTAACCGTTAAACTCCTTCGGGATTGATGCTCGAATACTTTTGGTTTGCTGCTTGGAACTTAAGGATTCATACGAATTTGGTTTATTTCTGAATATGCTAGCGTTTTGCCTTCAAGTGGAATTTGTTTTTTGCTCTGAATAATCCTTTTGCTTGAGATGTAGCTCTGAGGTGGAAGGTTGCAGTCGACCTGCACCTCGCCATCCTTGTGGATAGGGATGGAGCGTACATTGTACTTGTGGCGTAGCTCCGAAGGAGAAGGTTGCAGTCGACTTGCACCTCGTCGTCCTTACGGATAGGGATATGTTTCGAACTTAGGTGAGTACTGGACTACAGCTAAGCCCCCGAGTGGGAGGATTGCTCTCCACTCGGTAGGATTTTTTAAACTTAGGCGAGTATGGACTGTAGCTAAGCCCCCGAGTGGGAGGGTTGCTCTCCACTTGGTAGGATTTTTTCAAACTTAGGCGAGTACCGGACTGCAGCTAAGCCTCCGAGTGAGAGAACTTAGGCGAGCACTGGACTGCAGCTAAGCCCCCGAGTGGGAGGATTGCTCTCCACTCGGTAGGATTTTTTCAAACTTAGGCGAGTACCGGACTGCAGCTAAGCCTCCGAGTGAGAGAACTTAGGCGAGTACTGGACTGCAACTAAGCCCCCGAGTGGAAGGATTGCTCTCCACTCGGTAGGATTTTTTCAAACTTAGGTGAGTACCGGACTGCAGCTAAGCCTCCGAGTGAGAGAACTTAGGCGAGTACTGGACTGCAGCTAAGCCCCCGAGTGGGAGGATTGCTCTCCACTCAGTAGAATTTTTTCAAACTTAGGCGAGTACCGGACTGCAGCTAAGTCTCCGAGTGAGAGAACTTAGACGAGTACTGGACTGCAGCTAAGCCCCCGAGTGGGAGGATTGCTCACCACTCGGTAGGATTTTCTTTCGAGCTTAGGCGAAACGGATTCCCAGCTAAGCCTCCCGAGTGAGAGGCTTGCTCATCACTCGGTAGGATTTTCTTTCGAACTTAGGCGAAACGGATTCGCGGCTAAGCCCACCCACTGGGGGATTTCAGAGGTAAATAAGAACAACAACAATCGTATGAGAGGACTATAAAGCTCTTGTCTTTGGTAAACAAATTACAAAGGTGTTTCTTATTACATTTTATTCGAGCGAGTGCTTAAGTATAAAAGGGGCGGAGCAGCTCCGCGTTCCAGGCTCGTGGCTCGTCCTTCTGATGCTCAACACTGTAAAGATGGTATGCTCCATTGTGGAGAACTTTGGTGACGATGAAGGGGCCTTCCCAAGCTGGGGCGAGCTTGTGTGGTTTCTGTTGATCCACTCGAAGAACCAGGTCTCCTTCTTGAAAGGCTCGACCCCTCACGTTTCTGGCGTGGAATCGACGCAAGTCTTGCTGATAGATGGTCGACCGGATCAAGGCCATCTCTCTTTACTCCTCTAGGAGATCGACTGAATCTTGCCGAGCCTGCTCTACTTCTTCTTCGGAGAAAAGCTTGACTCGGGGTGCGTTGTGGAGCAGGTCACTTGGCAGAACAACTTTGGCTCCATAGACCAAAAAGAAAGGAGTTCGTCCAGTCGACTGATTGGGAGTTGTCCTTAAACCCCACAAAACTGACGGAAGTTCATCGACCCAAGAGCCTGCTGCGTGTTTGAGATCACGCATCAGTCGGGGTTTCAATCCTTTGAGAATTAGGCCATTGGCTCTTTCTGCTTGTCCGTTTGACTGCGGGTGAGCGACTGAAGCATAGTTGACTCGTGTGCCTTGAGAAGCGCAGAAAGTTCTAAACTCATCAGAATCAAAGTTTGATTCATTGTCAGTGATGATGCTGTGAGGGACTCCATATCTGAATGTCAATTCTCTGACAAAACTGACAGCGGTGCTGGCTTCAAGATTCTTGATAGGTTTAGCTTCGATCCATTTGGTAAACTTGTCGACTGCAATGAGCATATGAGTGAAGCCGCTCCTACCAGTTCTTAGTGGTCCAACCATATCCAGTCCCCAAACAACAAAGGGCCAGACGAGGGGAATGGTCTTCAGGGCTGGCGCTGGCTTGTGAGACATGTTGGAGTAAAACTGGCAGCCTTCACATCTGTCGACTATATCTTTCACCATTTCATTTGCTCGTGGCCAATAGAATCTAGCTCGGTATGCTTTAGCCACGATGGCCCGAGAGGATGCATGGTGACCACAGGTCCCCGAGTGGATGTCATTGAGGATCATTCGACCTTCTTCTGGCGTTATGCATTTCTGACCGACTCCAATCACGCTTTCCCTGAACAGTTGTCCTCTGATCACAGTAAAGGCCTTGGATCGACGGACGATCTGTCGAGCCTCTTCTTCGTCCTCTGGGAGTTCCTTCCTAAGGATGTTCGCAATGTATGGCACTGTCCAGTCGGGAGTAATGACCAGAACCTCCATGATTAGGTCGACCACGGCTGGGACCTCAACTTCAGTCGGATCTGTGGCGCTCTTAGGCTACGGGGGTTCTTCAGTAAAAGGATCTTCCTGAACTGTCAGCGTGTGAATATGTTCCAAAAACACATTGTTGGGAATGGCTTCTCTCTTGGATCCTCTCTTTGCCAGGTCATCGGCTGCTTGATTTTTCAGTCGGGGTACGTGATGAAGCTCTAACCCCTCAAACTTCTTTTCCAACTTCCTCACCGCGTTGCAGTAACCGGTCATGGCTGGGCTTCTGATGTCCCACTCCTTCATCACTTGATTGACTACCAAATCTGAGTCACCGTAGACCATGAGGCGACGGACGCCGAGTGAAATGGCCATGCGCAACCCATATAGGAGTGCTTCATATTCTGCTTCATTGTTGGAGGAATCAAAGTGAATCTGGAGGACATATCTGAGCTTATCTCCTCGGGGGGATACCAGTACTACCCCAGCACCAGAACCATTCAACATTTTGGATCCATCAAAGAACATGGTCCAGTGCTCCGAGTGAACTTGAGTCGGCAATTGCTGTTCGATCCACTCGGCGAGGAAATCTGCTATTGCCTGGGACTTGATAGCTTTCTTTGCCTCAAACTTGATATCCAAGGGAAGGAGTTCAATCGCCCATTTTGCCACTTGTCCAGTTGCGTCTCTGTTGTGTAGAATCTCTGACAATGGAGCGTCACTGATGACTGTAATAGAGTGATTAGAGAAATAGTGTGCAACCTTCTTCGTGGTCATGTAAATCCCATATACGAGCTTTTGATAGTGCGGATATCTCTGCTTTGACGGAGTCAGAACTTCAGAAATATAATAAACTGGGCGCTGAACTTTGTAGGCTTTTCCCTCTTCTTCCCGCTCGACCGTAAGTACTGTACTGACGACTTGTCCAGTGGCTGCTATATAAAGCAGTAAAGGCTCTTTGCTGATTGGGGCAGCAAACACCGGCTAGGTGGAAATCAGGGCTTTTAGCTCTGCAAATGTTGCATCAGCTTCAGGAGTCCACTCGAACTTATCTGATTTCTTCATCAGTCGGTAAAGAGGCAGTGCCTTTTCACCGAGGCGAGAAATGAATCGACTTAGGGTGGCCAAGCAACCAGTAAGCTTCTGGACATCATGCACACGCACAGGGTGTTTCATTCAGAGTATAGCACCCAGTTTCTCTGGGTTAGCATCGATCCCTCGTTCGGAAACGAGAGAACCGAGTAATTTTCTTCCGGAACTCCAAACGTGCACTTTGATGGATTGAGCTTGATATCATACCTTCTGAGGTTGGCAAAGGTTTCAGCAAGGTCAGTCAGTAGGTCGGAACCTTTACGTGACTTGACCACAATGTCATCCATGTATGCTTCCACATTTCGACTGATCTGAGTGAGCAGGCACTTCTGAATCACCCGCATGAATGTGGCTCCAGCGTTTTTCAAGCCGAATGGCACAGTGACATAACAGAAGCACCCAAATGGGGTGATGAAAGCTGTTTTTATCTCGTTGGGTCCGTACAGACGGATCTGGTGGTACCCGGGGTAGGCGTCCAAAAAGGACAAACACTCGCACCCCACAGTCGAGTCGACTATCTGGTCGATGCGAGGGAGAGGAAAGTGATCTTTCGGGCAGGCCCGATTGATATGCTTGAAGTCAATGCACATGCAAAGTGAGTCATCCTTCTTTGGGACCATGACAACATTAGCTAACCACTCGGAGTGGTAAATCTCACGGATAAACTCATCTGCCAAAAGCCGAGCCACCTCTTCACTGATTGCCTTCCTCTTCTGTACGGCGGACCGTCGAAGATGTTCTTTGACTGGTTTCACTTTTGGGTCGACTCGCAAACGATGCTCAGCCAGTCCCCTGGGAACACCTGGCATGTCCGAAGGTTTCCATGCAAAGATGTCCCAGTTCTCACGGAGGAACTGGATGAGCGCTTCTTCCTATTTGGAGTCGAGTGTAGTTGAAATGTGAGTCGGAGCAGCATTGGGGTCTGTCGGATGAATGTGAATCGACTTTGTTTCGCCAGACGACTGGAATGCTGAGTCTGTGGCGGGCTTCTTGGCTCGCAACAAATCACTCGGATCTGCATTTTTCTGATATTCTTGCAATTCTACCACGACCATCTGTGCATCGGCGATCTTTGAACCCTTCTGGAAGCACTCTTCTGCCTTCTTCTGATTACCAGTGATAGTGATCACCCCTTTGGGACCAAGCATCTTCAATTTGAGGTACACGTAACATGGTCGAGCCATAAAATGTGCATAACCTGGCCTGCCTAGAATAGCATGATAGGCACTCTGAAAATCCACAACTTTGAATGTCAACTTTTCTTTGCGGTAATTCTTGGAATCACCGAAAACCACGTCGAGAGCAATCTGGCCGAGTGATGCAGCCTTCTTGCCTGGAATGACCCCATGGAAACTCATATTACTCTCACTGAGTCTGGACATCGGAATGCCCATTCCTTTCAATGTCTCTGCATACAGTATATTCAGGCCACTGCCACCATCCATCAGAACCTTTGTCAGTCGGGTGCCTTCGACTATTGGGTCGACCACCAATGCTTGCCTCCCAGGGGTGGCTATGTGCGCTGGGTGATCGGACTGGTCGAATGTAATGGCAGTCTGGGACCACTTCAAATAACTGGGTGTCACCGGAGCGACCATGTTCACTTCTCTGTTGATGACTTTCAATCGACTTTTACTCTCAACGTCAGCGAAAATCATCAGGGTGGAATTCACGTGGGGATAACCATCATCATCCTCTTCCTCATCCTCAAACTTGTCTGCCTCCTTCTCCTTTTCCTTGGGCTGCTTCTCTCAGAACTGTTGGATTAGGAGTCGACACTGTCGAGTGGTATGCTTCGGGTAAATGAAATTACCCTCTTCATCTTTTTTGGTGTGGATGTGGCATGACAAATCTAGCACATCATTTCCATCTTGATCTTTTACCTTCTTGGGGTTCCACGGCCCCTTGGGCTTCCCCTTGAATTTTCCTTAAGTCACAACTAAGGCTTCACCAGGGGCGGCTGGCTCGGCCTTGCGCTTCTGTTTCCGACTGGAGTTACCTCCTCCGGTTTCATGGGCGACTATTTTGTGCTTGTCACTCTGAAGTCGGTCTTCTTCTTCACCGTTGGCATACTTGGCAGCAATTTCCACCATTCGAGTCAGAGTCATATCTCCTGTCCGACCGAACTTCATATTCAACTCCCGATACTTGACACCTTCTTTAAAGGCACAAATTGCCTGGTGATCAGACACATTCTCCACCGTGTGATGCAGTGTGATCCATCTCTGGATATAATCTCTCAAAGACTCATTCGGTTTCTGCATGCAACACTGTAATTCAGTCAGCCCCGCCGGCCGTTTGCAAGTCCCTTCGAACATTCTGACAGATACTCGGGCAAGATCTTCCCAAGTATAAATACTGCTTGGTGCTAACCGATTCAGCCATGCTCTAGCCGAGCCTTCCAACATCAGAGGAAGGTGTTTCATGGCCACTTCATCATTGCCGCCACCAATCTGGACATCCACTCGGTAGTCTTCAAGCCAAGTATCAGGCTTGGACTCACCAGTGAACTAACTGACTCCAGTCGCCAACCTGAAGTTGGGAGGAATCACTGTAGCCCTGATGGTCCTGCTGAAGCACTCCGGACCTGAAACATGCGCCCTGCTGCTGGTTGGTACATCTCCGTCACGATCCTCTCGGTGAGCTATGTTTCTGTCGACCAAGCCCTGAACGAGAATAGATCTTGCATCAAAGCCCGGTTCTCTGGGGTCGACTAGAACCCCTCGCCCCACACTGTGAGGGCGTCTATCATCATGTTGCCGAGGCACGTACGACCCACTCCTTGGGGGAGGTGTGGGCACTCGACGATGATCATTGTGATCGACTCGGTGATCATACTGCTCACGGTTTCTATATTGATCTCGTCGATCCCCACGTCCCTCATGCCTCGGGGGCGATCTTGGGCTGTGAGCCGACTGAACTGTGTCTGCAACCACAGACTTGCTATGGATCCTATTCCGCGACTGAGATACTCCTGTATTCTGCTCTCTTGCTGCACGGAGCAAAGCTCGGATCTGCGCCAGACCTCGACCAGTTTCTGACTGGGAAGGTTGGATCGACTCCGCTATCCGGGCTGCAGCTGCGAGATTCTGGATCGGAGTTCGGTATACCCGAGTCGGAGGCGGAAAGAGTTGACGTCGACTGGATTCAGGAGCATGCTGTCGAGCACGCTCATCGAGTGCACGCTGGAGATTCTCCAGTTGAGTGCGCTCAGCCAAGTTGGCCAGGCGCGCCTCCTCCAAGGCCTGGGCCTCAGGGGTTTCTCCAACGATAGGAGTGTGAAGTGCATCCATGTTCCGGTGGTGAAGTTCTTCTCTCCGCTGCGAGGAGAGGGGTTCGGGGCAGTACTCTTCATGAACGCGCGACGGATCGCCGTTCCCATCGCCTCTGTCTTCACGGGTGAAGCGAGGAGGATTGCGTGGTCCATTGACCATCAAAACTTCTGCCCCCCGGGTCGCTGCTATCGCACTCGGATGCGGTCTCTACGGAGCCAGTCGACATATCGAACAAGCCGTAGAGGGTTTCGTCGGGCTTGATTGCCACGACTTGAGGGGTGGCCGATTGATGAGCCACCGCATGCTTCACCCACCGCTGAAGCCTCGACCGACTGGAACGTTTGCTCTGGCAGGCCGCAGGGAGGGGGGAAGCCATAGGAGTCGATCGGTACTGGGTCAACGGCTGCCGCAGGAGGATGCCAAGGATGCACGTGCAAAAGTGCGTCGCCCCACGGACGGGGAGTGCGTCGACGTCGAGTGGAGCCTCCTGAATCCAAGCGAAGTCATCGGCAACAAACATGAACTCGCCGAGACAGATCTCGCGGCCCTCAGCCAAACCTCCGCTTGAAACCATGATGAAGGGGATCGGAAAAATTGCAACTTCTCCAAAAAGTCGCTAAGACACCTGCCCCACGATGGGCGCCAACTGTCATGGTTCTAAGCCTGACAGTAGAATAGGGGGGTAGGAATGTAGAGGCAAGATCCTAGCTATGGAGGAGTTGTACACGCGAGGTTTACGAGTTCAGGCCCTTCTCGGAGGAAGTAACAGCCCTACGTCTCGGAGCCTGGAGGCGGTTGACTGGATATATGCGTGTGAATTACAAAGGGTGCGAACCCCTGTCCCAGAGGAGGGGGGTGGCTTATATAGAGTGCGCCAGGACCCCAGCCAGCCCACGTTACAAATGGTTCAATGTACATTAAGGCAAGGCGTTACTGGTAACGCTAGTAATAAAGAGATATAAATGATCTTTAAGGTTACAGAGTGAATGACTGACCGTTGTTATCCTGAGTGACGTTAGGCCTTCTACACTCCGAGTGGTTTCTTGTATCGTCGAGTGGTTGTTCGCATAGTCGAGTGTCTTCTATACTGTCGAGTGGAACATAGCTTCACGGTCGAGTGGATGATGATTTTGCTTCAACCGCTTTTGGTTCCTTTAGAGATGTCTTTGGGGAGGGTATCTTGGACAGATCCATGACCCTACCCTAGGTACATAGCTTCATCACCTCTTGCAAACGTAAGTGGTTTCACCAACAGTTGGAACCATGAGAATGAACCACACATGATGGAGGAACATCCACTGCAATATGATTTGGTCTTCTCTCGATCACATGGCGAGACTATTTTCGGAATACAAACTTTAACTTAGGCAAAATGATGCCCATTGTATAATCAGACCAAAGCAATTAAGCACCTAGTGTTGGCCAATAAATAGTACAATACTACTTTTCTGCAGTCCATGAAGTGACTATCCAATCTTTCTGTGTCTATTTTCAAATGTCACTGCATGCAGTGACTATACTATTCTCTTGTGTAGTTCAACCAAAATTGCGGGCACTTTGTTTGTTTGCCAAATAGCAACGGGCAGACATCTCTGTCTGCACAAATATCAAGCAGCTAGTAAACATATACCACACCTTGTATTTTCGGTTTAAACATGTCTCTTCCGCTTAGCATCTGTCATGTTCTGCACTGGACAATCTGATATAGTTATGTTTTGCCCTGGACAATTTCATACTGAATTGATTTGTTGGTTCAGAGAAGAAATATAGCGCCTATTCTTCTAGACCAAGGATATCCATGTTCGTAGTGATGGAAGAGGTGAAATTGATACAACCGAAATTGAGCATCCAATCATTGAATCCTATCCTGCACCTCCAATGTAGGTCCACCCTGCCAATAAATTCACATGCAAACCACTAGTATTACTATCTAATGACAGTACAAAACGAGTAGCAAGATAGTAGCAAACCATGTACCTTCGTAATGAACAGCTCATAGTGCCACCAATTGGATATAAAGGTTTGGGAAAAAACATGCTCCTAATGTTGAACCAGTTGGACTTTTTGTGCAGTTCCACTAAAATCGAGCATCCCTGTTTGCATAGATATTGAAAGTATGATTACTCTAAAGGTGGCACTAGTTGAAGCATAGACTCACAAATATAAGCATTCCAATTTCTTAATGGGAAAAGGTAGCAAGACTGTTTCTAACCACCTGTTTGAAGGAATAAATAAAGCAACAGCGGCTGATGTCAGGAAGGCATACATAGTTTTTTCTGGAAAAGTGAGCCATTCCTGACCTTTCCTCTTCTTTTAAGCAAATTTTGTGCAGTTCTACTAAAATAAAATGCCATCACCACCTTAACAATTCAGTGACACTGTACAAAAGGAAATGACTTAACATTACATCATGATGTCAGGTATGTAGTAGACAGACGTTAGAGACAAACATATAGACCTCCTTAAGAGAACAGCCGGAGGAGGAGGTGCCCACTCTTGACCTTTCCTCTTGTCTTCATAATTGTCTGTGCAGTTTAACCAAAATAAAATGACATCAGTGCCTTGGCATTTTGGTGACACTGTACAAAAAAATTAACTTATCTCATGAAAGTGAGGTATGTAATCTATAAGCATTAATAGTTTAAAAATCTGAAGGTAGTAACAAGTTTCATCGTTGGTATACTGGCTGTGCAACAACATTAGAATGCCTTAGCTGAAAAATCTTTAATACATCCACAATCAACAGCTAACCCTGAAATAATCCAGTGACATTAAATGGCATTGCTTAAATTTATGGGTGGCATTAGACTGAGAGCGGCATTAGTTAAATGTGGCATCACTTTAGCAGTAGCATTGATTGACTTGACTGCTGGCGTTATACTAATAGCAAAAAAGTGGCAATAAGAGCATGGGAGGCCCATTTGGACAGTGGGCGCACCAGTACTCCACGGACGCAAAGTGGTGAGGGAGGAATGGTTGCCCAGAGCAACAAATATCCAGGCAGCATATGTGGATTACGTCCCATTTTTGTTCTCTTTAGCCACCTTTTCCTATGCGAGGACAACAAACCGATCGACCTGGTCATTCTCTATTGCGTTGCCATGCCTTTCTACCCTTCTTCAACCAAGAGACACGAGACTTGTTCCTTAGCTACTGATTTTCCCCTTTTCAACCTAGATGAGGGTTCGATGCCTACTCTCTTGGACAGTACAGTCTCCCTTCCTTTCCTTATTCAACCCAGACATGGATTAGTCTGCATGAAGTAGGGTTTCCTTTAATAGTGCAAATTATGGTTTTCGTCTGCGTGGCCAGCAGAGTAGAGGATAGCAAATTGGGAAGATGGTGGAGTGGAAAAAGATCCACATGCAACGACGTAGCAGATGGGGCAATAGAACAAGGTTATGGCTCGAAAAGAGGTAGCATACCTGAGGGTCGGCGGGAAGTGGCTTCGCTCGTGGTCGTCGTCCTCCGCACACACTACGGCAGCGAGCTTGGGGACGGAGGCCATCCCGCGCGGGCGCTAGGTCTGAGAGGACGGCCTTGTCGTCAGTGCGTGACCTCGCTCGCCGACGACGAGTGCGTCAACGCTGCACGTCCTTTTCTTCCCCGACAGATCTGTGACCACCGGTGAGGAGGGAGAGAGGGGCCGTCTTTTTTAGATCTAGAGAGAGGGTGGTAGTGTGAGAAGCAAGTGGGCAGCCCTTAGCAAGAAAGCGCCGAAGCTCCAGCCTATATATATTTTTATACTACTAGTACTGGAGGTGGGGTAGTGGTAGAGTAGTTTATATTTTCTCTACGTACAGTACCAGTTAGTCATGCTTCAAAACTGATCGGCATGCCATTAAAAAATAAAGGTCGATAACTAATGCGGCACCTCGGGTCAACGTGGCCAGATCACATTTTGCACGAGAAATTACACACCATGTTTCGTTGACATGTGGTCCCGTTCCAACATATCAGTGAGATGACGGCGAGTAGTAGGAGTATTTCTGAACGGACGTGTAGGCCGGGGCGCCTCTTCGTGAACCGTGGAGAACTCGCAACCGTCCACCGACTCTTCGCCTTTCCCTCTCGATTTGGAACTGCTGTCGCACGCTCTTCCTCTCCCTCCTCCATTTTCCTCAGCCCTTCACCCTTTCTTCTACCATTGTTCGATCGTCTTCTCCATGGAGGGAACAGGCCGAAACAACCCCGTTATTCTTGCCCCAATCTGAAAGATGACGTGGTGGATGAACTCATTGATCGGTGCGACGTTATCACCTCGGCTAGCATGGCAGGTTCATTCAAGCCCATTCTCGACTCAACTAATAACATCACTACAAAGAACCCAAGAGTCAAGGAGCGGTTTGATCTCCCCTATCTTCTTCGCCGTGACCCTGATGACTGGCGCCGGCACGACGGAGGCCTCGCCCTGTTCCAGTTGATGCCGCTTGATAATGATACGCATGATGTTAAGATGCCATCGCTTGAGGGCAAGGCTTGGCGGGCGCAAATGGAGATTGGGTTGTTTACATTGGGTCCAACTGCGAGTGGGAACTTGTGAATGTCTACACTCGTGACCGGGTTCCACTTCCAAAAATCTCAGCACACTGCCCAGAGGTTGAGCACACCGGTATTGTACGCACGTTCAAATACGATCATTGTGACTGTCTTCTATGGAAGATAGCAATTTTTCGAGTTCCCAACCGCTCTTGGAATTACAACAACTATCAAGTTGTTGCTATCTTCGACAAGCTTGTTGCCGTCCTTTGTGGTTCGACTCGATGGTCATTGCTCAAAAATCAGTTTCTGTACACGGATGAGTACTGTGATGCAATTCAATACGAGGGCCTTGTGTTTGCTGCCACCACTAGTGGCACTGTTTTTGCATGTAATCCTCATAGTTTCGGTACGGTTGTCTTCGACCGTAATTATAATTGTTTCATCCACATGCATGCGGGTTAGCAAGTTTCCCTTTACTAATTAACCTTCTTCTTGTGTTTCCAAGGTCCTGTGAACATCCCACCACCTATACTTGAAAATTTTTATAACCAAGGGGGAGATGACGATGGTGATGATCACGAGCATGAGGACGAGCAGCACCCATATACTCTGTGGTGCCTGGCAACTAATTCCGATGGATCACCTCTTCTTGTGTGTATACAGCCCACTGATGATGTTATTGCTAAGGAAGCAGGTGTAGTCTCCCATGGTCGCACTCTCCGTACCTATTCCAACACCCGTTGCATGGTATTCGGGATGGATACTAGTGTGCTAGCGCCAACTCCTTCTCCATGGTACAGAATTGATAGTCTTGGAGAAAACTCGCTCTTCCTTGGACAAAACTATCCGATGATGGTGAAAGGCGATCCAACTGCTGTTGACACAACGTTAACAGTACCATTTATGAGAAGCAACTATGTCTATACCTCGGACATTTGGGTGGTTCCCTACCTTGGTACTGATATAGTAGGCCGCTTCAGCCTGGATGATCAGTCCTGCGTTGGTTTCTAGATCGACAATCGATGGCCCGTCCCAGAGAATCACCTGTGGTTCAAAGCAAGCGTTTCCAACGCCGAGGAATGGTTGAGTTGAAGTTCATTTCATTGCTTGTTATTTGTTGTGTGGTGAAAACTTTAGTATTTATAATGTATCCTCGTGTTGTCGATATGGGTTGATGACCTGTTGTATGTAATAAAATGATATGCGTGTGATAAACTTACTAAATTTATGAATGGCTTTCGAGTCGCTTCTCTAAATTTGTACTAGCTTCACATGCTTCACGCGTCGGGCGGGTGTTTTTACTGTAGCCATATGTTAATGTGTTCGCTGTACGTAACCAGCACCTCGAATCCTCGATACTAGTACTATATAGTAGGAGTAAGTAGTAGGAGTAGTAGGGTGGCATGGGCCAGAACAAGCATTCACGTCCAGGAGTACAACACACGCCACCACCACGACATCCATCTGACACCATATTATTTCTTGGAGTCCGTGCTAGAGCAATCTCTTCAACCTCGTTGTTTCTCTAACTTCAGCCATCGCGCGGCGGGCGAGGTGGGGGTTTGCCGATAGTCGATTTCCTTAACTGCGGTCCCACTTGTAAGGCCAACTCCAACGCACGACCCCAAACGCACCTCCGTTTTACACGAACTCCAATGATAATTTTGACTAGAAAAGCAAGACCAAAGAAAACAAGAACCACAAGAATACATTTTACTACTCCTGTAAGTTGGATTAGTGCCTTCTCAATGCATTCATTGTTGATCTGCGGAGGCTCGATCTTGCATCTGTGCTAGCTAAAAGTGATAGAACATCTACTAAATTGCGCTCTGTCAATATATGGATGTACTCTTCTTCCCAATACAAAAACTTGCATCCATTTTACTCCCTCCGTTGCACAATACATGCCTTCTATTTTTCAAAATATATATGTATCTAGACATGTCTTAGTATATAGGTACATCCATTTTTGGACAAATGGAAGTCAAGTATTTTGGAACGGAGGGAGTACACAATAAAATTTTTAAGTTAGCACAACTAGTCTAATCCGAGAGCAGAACCAAAGATTTGGTCGGGTTCTTCCTCCTTTTGCCGACACGTGGGGCATCCAACATCCAGGTCGTGTCATGAAAGAAAATAGAGTGGTAGTTGAAGCCACGAGATGTGCATCTTGGGTTAAACTGTAAATAGAATCTTACTACTCTTGAGTAACTCCAAAAGCGGCCACCGAAGATCTTTATTGGATTTGTTTTTCATCACCAACACGTCGAGGTGAAAGATGTGCAGGTTCAGTGGGTCCTCTTTCGTTTTCACTGACATGTGGGGCCGCATGTGAGCAAACAGACGATGGGCTCCGCGCGTTTGCTGGCTGCCTGAGAAGAGAGATAGAGGAGGGCTGAGCATGGACTGCAGGAAATTTGTTCTACATACCTCGATATAGGCTCGATATAGTGGGGTGGCATGGGCCATAACTAGCATTGACGTCTAGTAGTATGGCACACGCCACCCACACGAGTCCCATCCGGCACCAATTTTCTTGGAGTCCGTGCTACATCCATCTCTTCTCCATCCTGTTTTCTCAGCCATCGCGCGGTGGGCGGGGTGGGGGGTTTGCCGATAGTCGGTTTGCTCAAATGCGGTCCCACTTGTAAGTGAAAATGCAACACCGCATGCATTCCCACTTGAGCGACATGCCGGACCAACCGTGTGGGGGTGCGACGTGAACACGGCAGGCTTTTCCTTTTAAACTCGTAACTTGTAAAATTTGGTTCTGCTCCATGGCGCGACCGATAGATAGAAAATAACGATTTTTCCTAGAGTAATGAGAAGTTTGGTTCTGGCGCCGTTCATGCATGGAGTACGTACGAAAATTATGAAGTTGATGCGAAAGGTAAGATAATTACTGTAGTATCATATACTACTACATGGATTTGATGGAAAGATAAAAATACATATGGATCCATCAACGTTCAACGACATCCTCATGCCCTAGTGCGCCGGGTCACCAACCGACGTGTGAGGAGCAGCGGTGTTGGTGGCGGGCTCAACGTGCTTCTGAACAGTGCCGTCCAAGGTTGCCCTGCGCTCCAAGAAGGCCAGCGTCCTATCGTCCTCCTCTTGCATGTAGTAGTCCTTGTGGACGATTTGCGCGTAGACGTGGGTGATTATGCCGATGGTGTCTTGCTGCGCCAGGCGCTGCGCTGCGAGCGCGACCTCGAGGTGGACATTCTCCGGCATGACGGCGGGCAGTCGCAGGGCCACCAGTGCGTCGAAGAGGTTGTTACCATAGTGGCCGTTGAGGGTGGTGGGCATCGCAGAGCCTGGGCGCGTCGGCTGGAGGCTTACGTCAAAGTCGTCCGCAAGCTTCTTGACGACGGTGAACTTGTCGAGGAAACCGACGAGGACCTCGTCGAACAAGGAGATGAAGCTGTCGTCCAAGCGGCCCCTCGCCCTGGCGGCCTCAAGCAATACTACCTGGAGACGTTCCTCGGTGCCGGGCCGCAGGCCGACGTCGTGGACCATCTGGCACAGCCGGCTGATGCTCGCGCTCATCGCCTCCATGGGTCTAGCGTAGCTTCTAGTCAACTGATCTTGCGATTCGAGTGATCACTCAGCCCTTGGTTAGCGTGTGTAGGTGTGTAGGATTTCGTACTACTCCTCGGCCCTCTACTGCACCTGCCTTTGGCTGTATGATAGGTGGGCCAGCCACCCCCTGGGGCCACGTGTCATTCACCCAAAAGCAGTTGCCGTAAGTCAATGAAGCTGCGTCCCCCTCCGTGCCGGTGCAGTATAGTCATCTCATCGGACCTCTAGTTGGGGCCAAACGAGAGAAGTTTGATGTTTACTGGTTTATTGGTCCCCTTTGCATTTTGCGCCAAGTTTTGACCTTTGATTTAACTAATAAAATGTTAATGCATGTAAAAAAAAATGTTGTGTAAGTCACCTTAAGAAAACCAAATAATCCCAAAATACTTATGCACGGTGCATTAACTCCTTCCTTGTTTCTTATTTCGTGACATATCAACCAATGAGAGATGTGGGCCGTGCATGCTTTCAATGACTTGAGACTACCAAACATGACATGCAGTGTTTAGTTCATTGCATGTAATCCTATTAGTACTCTAGTTAGGAGTAGCAAAAAAACACTAAGTTCTCTCGCCGATAGGAATGAAACACCATGTATTTATTTACAGATGGAGTTGTACATTTTTGGTGACATGCATTACTAGATATTGCTAGCCAAATACTAAAATCCAGATGGACGTGGTAGTACTCCTAAATCCAGACGGTGGTGCTACTAGTACTAGTAGTAGTACTACCAATGTAGTAGTAGGAGTACTAGCACTGTACTACTCGTTGGTCAAATTATTACGTGCTGCTCCTCACAGTGAAGTGACAAGACCTTGCGCCGGACATGACACCTGAGTATAGGCGCCGTGTTCGGCATACCATAGTCAGCCTCACCGTCTACAGTCACTATCATCATGGCTGTAGAGCTAGCCTGCTTACAACTAGCCCTGTTCGACATAATTTCCCGTGCGTAGATGCCCGTGCATTGCACGGAACACCAAGATTGGGGGTGGACGGCTCCGGCAGCGGCCATCGCGCTAGATTTTTCCATGGCCTTCTACTCCTAGATGTGGTGGGGAGGAGATGAGGCTGATTGTGAGAGACAAGGAGTTGTTTGTAAATAGGGAACAAGTGCGGGCATCTTTTTGCAAAAATGGAGAAGCTTGGTTTGTATGCATCAGATCTAGATCCGACGGCTATTAGTGAAAAATGGGAGGCACAACATCATCACCAACTTAGGACCTGTTTGATTCGCAGGATTTTCAAAACGCAGGAATAGGACACGGCAATATTACAAGTTTCAAACTGATATTACAAATGTTAGGAGTAATGCTGCACCTACGAAGAGGGAATTACTAGGAAGTTTACATAAGAACTTTCGTTACTTTAGGTGGATGCAGCATTATCGTACAAACTAAAATCCACCGCCCTGACAAGTCACTAATGGGCAAATAAGTTTTCGAGTCTCTGGCCACTTGATGTTTCAAAAACAAATTCAGCTTCTGCGGATGTCGGATTTCGGGTTCCGGCAGACCCTTGAGGTTCGAACACTGGGGTGCGCACGGAGATTTCGCCTCCTACCTACCTGCACCCCTCCGCCTCGCTAAGATCTAATCTAAGGAAAGAACAACACAAGAAACACAGGGTTTATACTGGTTCGGGCCACCGTTGTGGTGTAATACCCTACTCCAGTGTGTGGTGTGGTAGATTGCCTCTTGGGCTGATGATGATGAGCAATACAAGGAAGAACAGCCTCGTGAGGGTCTGTTCTTGGCTGGGAGGATGAACTGCTGGGAGGAGTTCAATCACCCTTCTCTCTCTCTCTCTCTGATTCGATCTTCTCCCCTTGATCCTCGATACTCTATCTCGAACCTTTTTTCTACCCGGTGGGTGGCTAGTCCTATTTATAGAGGCCCTGGTCCTCTTCCCAAATATCGAGCGGGAAGGGAGCCAACAATGGCGGGCTAATTTGAAGGGGGACAGCTAGTACCAGCTATCCTGACAAAAGTAGTCTTCGCCTGCATAAAGCTCTGGTGGTGATGCTGTCTTGGGCTCCACGATGACCTTTGTCTTGCAGTCCTCCTGGCCTTGGTCTTGTTGCACCGAAATGGCAACCTTTGCCTGATGCCTCAGTACCCCGCGGCTGTGCTTGCCCCCTTTGCACCAAAGAGGAAAGGAGGACACTGCGTGGGCTGGCGCCCGCCTGGCGCCCTTGGTCGTCATGGCTTGCGTCACGGGCACCTCGTGAGGTACCCCGCCTTGATCTCTCCGCCTCCTCGGGAGCCATCCTGATGAGGCCGTGCCTGAGGAAGCTCCGTGTCGTCCGCCCCGCGAGGCTTGGCCCCTCGCGAGGGTCTTGGGTCTGTGTTGATGAAGATGGGCCGTGCTGGCCCCCCTTTGAGCCACGCCGCAGGCCGTAGGCAGGCAAGTCTGGGGACCCCCATTCCCAGAACGCCGACAGTAGCCCCCGGGCCCAAGGCACGCCTGGACTTGGCCGTGCAGGGAGGCGGAAGGGCTAGAGCGAAGCGCCGTGGGCCCTAAGAGCTTGCGGCCTTGGGCGCCGCATGGCGGTTGATTGGACGTGGGCGGCACTGTTCCTCCATGCCCCCTTATTTTGCGCCATGCTAGGCGGACTCGTAGTTGTACACAGCCGCTCCCCTTTCTGTTGCTCGAGCTCCCTCTGTCCTTCCTCCGCTCGAACTCCAGCTTCTATTTTCAACCCAATCTCGAACCTTCCTCTATCAGCTCGGCTCTGGCCACTATCTTCAACGAATGCGGGAGGATGACGGCCTGGCCCGCGTCCCACTTCTCCATCGACAGGATAGTCACCGAGGTCCCGTATTTTGCCGACGCCCTGTGGGCGGGTCTGGTTCCTCCCTTTTCTGATTTCTTCAATGCCGTGCTTTCCCACTATCAGATCCACATGATGCATCTGGGTCCTGAATCCATCACCCTCCTTTCGGTCTTCGCCTTTGTTTGTGAGGCTATGATGGGCATCCTTCCTTCGGTTGCCTTGCTGTGCCACTTCTTCTCACTGCGCCTTGTCGACCCTACCCAATGTTGGGCGTGCGTGAGCTTCGTTGCCGCGTCTGAGACAGCGGCCTCTGGGATTGACTTCAAGCTCCCTCTGCCCACAGCTGGGTTCCGCGAGCGGTGGCTGTATGTGGATGCAGGGGTGCCCAGCCCCCTGCTATCGGAGCCAACTTCGCCTGCTGTCCCCAATTCGGGCTGGGGCCAGGAGACGCTTGAGAGCCCCCGGCTCGTCTTCGTCTGGCACCGCTTCGCGTTCTTGAGGTTGCTTGGCGTGACAGCGCCCAAGGTTGTGAAGGAGTTCCTGCTACGCCGCATTGCTCCTCTCCAACGCCACTCCCGCCAGATGTGGGCCTTCAGCGGGCGCGATGATCGTATGAGGCTCCAGGAAGAGGACCTGACACCTGAAGTGCCGAGGACAGCGCTCTTGACCTGACTGGGGACCCCAACCCTGGCAGCATCCAGCAGGGAGGGGCCTTGCTGTACCTCTGCCAGAGCAGGGGCGATTTTGTGAAGCAGATGCCTGTCTTTGATGAGTGGGGGTCGCGCCCTGCCGGCCTCCAGGGGCCTCGCAAGAACCCAGTGATGGTGACTGCCCTTCCAGTCGGCCAAGGCGACTCTTCCTCAAGTGGCGGAGCAGGGAGGCATGAGGCGCCAGAGGCCAAGGGGGCTCCCGGCGGGGTGACAGCGCCGGGCGATGCTCATGAGGGAGCAGCTCTTGGGGCCCGTGCCGCTGAGGCTGAGGGTGGCAAGCAGCTGCCCTCAGCGCCTGCGACTGAGGCCCCTAAGGCTCCAGCTGCTTCTCTTGGCGAGGCGATTGGCAGCGCGCATCAGGCAGGCGCCCCTGATGTAGATCGCCTTGACGCTCCGTCTTCGTCGCAGGTTGATCCCTGCGCTCAACTCTTGGGCCGCTTCCGCGTGGACTTTGAGGCCCTCCGGAAGAGGAGGGAGGCCCTGGGCCACGATTACCCTTGTCGCCTGCTGAAGCGTAGGAAGTACTTCGCCACTGATGAGTAAGCCTTCTCCTTTCCCGGCTCCCGATCCTTCTGTTGCTTTTACTGACCCTTGCTCCGCAGGCCCCTTCCAGCCGAGCTCGCGGAGACGGCTAAGGTGCCATCCCCCTTGGCTTCGCCCCCTCCACCATCCTCGAGCGCTCCGAGCAGCAGAGCCCTTGTGGTGAGGGCGATCGGAGAGGCGAACCGTCCCGAGGCGCGCCGTGGCCCTGCGCACCTCGCGATCCTCCTTCGCGGGCCTTCTTGTGGCATAGCCAGCTTGCCGTGGGCTTCTCGCCTGGTCGTGGACTGCGATAGGCTGAGGCGCTCCCTGCGCTCTTCACCTGGGGACGGGCTGGCTCCAGGCCGGGCTTCTGGCGTGGCGTGCCCGGCCGTCACAAGGGTGCCAGCCCCCAGCCCCCTGCCCGGAGGGGGAGTGCTGATTCGTGGCCCCCGGCGCTTGCTTGGGGCAGATGATGGTGTGGAAGACGTGCTCGAGCGCGCTCGGGAGCGTCGCGCTCTCCACCAAGGATTCCTTCGAAGGGCGGCTGACGCGGTGAGCCTGCTTGGTGAGGAGCTTGCTGATGAAGACGCGCGCCTTGAGGCCGGGGGCCTGCGCCTGGCTGTAGAGAGGCGCGAGCTGGAGGGCGCCATCGCCCTTGCGCGCCGTCAGCGCGATCTTGACGACACAGAGGCCAAGGCGTCGCTGGTGGCCTCTCGGGAGGCTCGATCTTGGGCCGCCAAGGAGGCCCGGGAAGCTGACCGGCGGCGAACGGCGGCGGAGGAGTGGGCTCGGGAGCTCCTGGCCTGGTGCCACTCACTGGAGGAGCAGGTGGAACTGCGCGAGGCAGCCCTCGCGCCGATGAAGGTGGCCTCTGGCGACTCAGCGGAGCTTCAGAAGCGTGGGGAGGCGCTGACGCTGGAAGCCGCCGAACGTACCTGCGAGTACGAGCATCTGGAGACGAGGGAGTGCTTGGTGACGCAGGCGGAGGATGATGTCACTGCACAGGAAGCCCGTGTCCTGGAGGAGGTCGGACGTCGGGTGGCGATGGCACATTTGAACCTCGAGCACGAGTTCGAGGAGAAGCTGGGGTTGATCCGGGCCGAGGCTGAAGGCAGGACTGCTGCCTTGAGGGCCAAGCTGGAGGAAGCGACGCGGCGGGCCGATGCTTTCCGGGCCGCCCTTGAGGTGGCGCAAGGTTAGTTAACCACCTCCCAGGCCGAGGTGCTCCTTCTTCGCCAGCGGGTGGAGGAGGCTGAGGTCGTTGCACGCCAGAATGCGGACGAGATACGTTAGTGGCGGATCCTGGAGCATGAGCACGGCCCCATTCTCACCACGCTCCGGGAGAGAGCCAACGCAGCCTTGGGCAACATCTGTGAGGCGGCTGTTGGCGAGCCGCACACAGTCAACTATGCCGGCAATCTTCAGTTCTTCACTGACATGGTGACGCAGCTGGAGGCGCGGTCGGTCAGGGCTGACAGGTTGGTGGAGGAGAGGAGCCGCACCCTGCTTGGGCGCGCCTTTTCTCGTGTCTTCAGCCATCTCCGGAACACGGATCCCCACTTCGATTTCGACGCCGCCATCGCCCCAGTCCCCCAGGCCGTCCGAGGTGACCTGGCGCACTGGGTGGAAGACAATGTGGATGCTCTTATCAGGGCCTTCACTTCAGACAACAACGGCGTGATCGTGGCTGCCGACGAGGGCGGTGTGGTGAACGGCCCTGACGCCGTTGGCGGCGACGCGGACAGCGATGACGAGTTCAGCGACGCCAGCAATGGCTCGGGTGGTGCTCCTGAGGACGCATTGGGGGATTTATCTGACTGATTGTGCATCGTTCCTGCTTCCTTACCCTGCATGAATAGAACTCAGGTTTTGGCCTGATGGCGGTGAGAGCATTTTGGAGGGGGAGCCCCTTATGTAAAACTTGTGTTCATCGTATTAGTAGACGCTACATTGCCCATGCGCCCGCGCCAAGTGGCTGGCTTAAGCGACGCGCTGGTCGGCTAGTTTACCTTTGTCCCGTGCTGGCCCTGAGGTAGCCCATGGGAGGCTGTGGTGTCCTGAGTGTTCCCTGATTGAATCCGTAGGATCTGCAGTAAAACACCCTCCTGAGAGGACGCGGCGGCGGCAGTCTGGGCTGCGCGCAAGCTAGGCCTGACCCGGCTCGCGAGGGGCTCATGAGGGGAGGAAGCTGAGGCGAAGTGGTAACCAAAATGCGAGAAGTTGCTCGAACGAGACTAAGCACCCCTTCCCCGAACACACGCAAATCTCAAATTCGAATCCAACTTGAATCCAGTGGGGGAAAGCAACAACCATAGGGAAAAGCAACGAAAGCAGACAAAAGGCCGCGTCTGGCACCTAATCTAGTCTTGGACGTCTTCTCACCAGCGCGGAGCTAAGTGCTGCCACTGGGCATGGGAGGGAGCCCAGGGCCTGAGGCCGGCACCCCTGAGACTTCGGGGCGTGTACAGCCCCACTCATTATTACGTGAGAGTGTCACGGGGCGGCGAGCTTCACAGGCACTGGGCCTTCTTCACAGGTACCGGCCTTGCTTCATATCGCCAGATGAGGGCCCCGCCTTGTGCCACACTCTAGTGCCATCAACGATGACCGGAAACTAGGACGCCGCCGATGGGGTAGAGCGGTCGCCAGCGGTTCCCCTGACGACCACGGGTCCTCCGCCAGGGGCAGGCCCTGAGGCACCTCCCCAGCAGAGGGCCTACCTCCTGAGAACACCTTGCTCCGAACGCCGTGGTGGTGATGTCGGATCTCGGCCCCTCTCCTGCAGCCCCCTGCGCCCTCCTCCCGAGGGGTAGGAGGCTGTGGGAGCGGGGCAGCTGCTCGTTGTGGCGTCCTGCACCTCCTGCGATCCATGGTTAGCGTATGCCTGCTCCTGAAGAATTAGCGGTACCTGATAATCGTTGCCTCTAGCGTGTCCAGTGGGACTGTCCCGGGACTCCTGGAAGGGCTCAGCTTCTGGCGCCTCGTCCCCCCAGCTTGGGCTGAGGAGCGAGCCTTGTTCGCCCTCGAGAGGGTGTCCTTGGTCCATCATGAGGGGCACGTATTCTTCTGGCGCCATCATCCCGAAGGTCGTGTCGTAGTGCTCCGCGTGCCATGCAGCTCTGCTTGACGCGCCCACCGTGGGGTGGTAGCGCGGCTGTCCACTGGGGCCGCGGGTCGCGTCGAGTCCTTCTTCGCGGACCGGGAGCGGGGGCAGCGCCGCCGCCGGTCCGGTGCTGACAGCTTCGCTGGCGTTGGAGTAGCCTTGGAGCCCGTGGGCGCGCGCGGAGCCCCCGCGCGGGCCGCCCTGGGCTTGAGATGGGAGCTGGGTGCAGAAGGGGTGAGCCCCCGAGGCGGCGAAGCCTAGGAGCTCTGCCACCCGCTCCAGCAGCACGTCGCGGCTGCCCTCCAGCAGCCTGCACTGTAGCAGCTCTCGGGCCACCATGAGCGCGGCCCTTGAGTTCGCTTGCTCCCGGTGGGTGTACGGTGTCGTGGTCGCGGCGTGATTGGAGGCCCTTGCTGCCAACCGCGCCTGCTGCGGCGTGAGAGCTGTCGAAGCCTGTCCGCGTCGCCCGCGGCCCGCAGCGCCCTGCGGACCACGAGCTGCCTGGGGCACGGGGTCGCCCGAGGCGAGCGGCTCTGCGCGGGCGGGCCACGCCGCCCATGGATCTGGGTTGCCCGCCTGGTCGCCGGACATGGTGATGACGACGCGACAGGGCACGAAGCGGTAGAAGGTGGATTCCGGCGCACCCCTACCTGGCGCGCCAAATGTCGGATTTCGGGTTCCGGCAGACCCTTGAGGTTCGAACACTGGGGTGCGCACGGAGATTTCGCCTCCTACCTACCTGCACCCCTCCGCCTCGCTAAGATCTAAGCTAAGGAAAGAACAACACAAGAAACACAGGGTTTATACTGGTTCGGGCCACCGTTGTGGTGTAATACCCTACTCCAGTGTGTGGTGTGGTAGATTGCCTCTTGGGCTGATGATGATTAGCAATACAAGGAAGAACAGCCTCGCGAGGGTCTGTTCTTGGCTGGGGGGATGAACTGCTAGGAGGAGTTCAATCACCCTTCTCTCTCTCTCTGATTCGATCTTCTCCCCTTGATCCTCGATACTCTATCTCGAACCTTTTTTCTACCCGGTGGGTGGCTAGTCCTATTTATAGAGGCCCTGGTCCTCTTCCCAAATATCGAGCGGGAAGGGAGCCAACAATGGCAGGCTAATTTGAAGGGGGACAGCTAGTACCAGCTATCTTGACAAAAGTAGTCTTCGCCTGCACAAAGCTCTGGTGGTGACGCCGTCTTGGGTTCCACGATGACCTTCGTCTTGCAGTCCTCCTGGCCTTGGTCTTGTTGCACCGAAATGGCAACCTTTGCCTGATGCCTCGGTACCCCGCGGCTGTGCTTGCCCCCTTTGCACCA
This sequence comes from Triticum urartu, assembly GCF_003073215.2. NCBI lineage: Eukaryota > Viridiplantae > Streptophyta > Magnoliopsida > Poales > Poaceae > Triticum > Triticum urartu. The sequence goes on from NC_053028.1 coordinate 578,514,246, forward strand.
AAGAGGAAAGGAGGACACTGTGCGGGCTGGCGCCCGCCTGGCGCCCTTGGTCGTCATGGCTTGCGTCACGGGCACCTCGTGAGGTTCCTCGCCTTGATATCTCCGCCTCCTCGGGAGCTAGCCTGATGAGGCCGTGCCTGAGGAAGCTCCGTGTCGTCCGCCCCGCGAGGCTTGGCCCCTCGCGAGGGTCTTGGGTCTGTGTTGATGAAGATGGGCCGTGCTGGGCCCCCCTTTGAGCCACGCCGCAGGCAGGCAAGTCTAGGGACCCCCGTTCCCAGAACGCCGACAACAGAGACTTTGTCATTTAGGCTTAGACGCTTGCGGTGATCAGCACGCCATTCATTGTTGCGCTAGAGAACGCCAAACCTCATTACCTTGAGCACACTTGCCTCCAGAACAAAGAACCCGGCCAATTTAATTTCAGATGAGCTACCTCGGTAGTCGATCATATCAATTTCTGTAAGATGGAGATCAAGGCAGTCGATGAGATTTTTATAGTGTAGCACATTTTTCACTTTCGGGTCTTTTTTTATCTGCAAAAGAAGATAACATATTAGAGCAGCTGGCTGCATAAGATTGCCATGTCATCAAGAGGTACCAATATCATTCGCTCATACGATAGGGTTGGCTGGCTAGTGATATTTTTTCACTCTCTCTCTCTCTCTCTCTCTCTCTCTCTCTCTCTCTTTCTGTTTCCTCTCATTTAACTAGGAGCACGTGAAGAGCTTGGGCATTTGTTGCCTTCCACTATGTGGCCGATGCCATATTTCGCAAAAGTATGCCACATAACACGCATCGATGTCAAATCAAAAGATTTTGGCACCGCTCTCGCGATGTGAGAGAGTTGGCACCGCTGTGCACACAGACCCACATGTATAAACAAATCAATCAAACCAACTACACCAGCCTCTCACTCTCCCAAACAAGTGTTTTTTATTGCCTCAGTCCTCTCTCTCTCCCACACAGTGTTTTTTCATTGCGTGAGTTAATTTGGCACCGGAGCAAAGTAGGTGATCTAGATTGGGACACCAGGTGAGCAATGGAGGGGCATCGATGCCAAATGCATCACAAGTGAATTTGGCACATGTTTTGGCCTACATAGCCCACTTTTGTAATACTACCTCGTATTTAGTATAAAATTTTGACCATAGATTTACCTAAGAAAATGCCAATGCATGTCACTAAAAATTACACCATTTGAAATTATGTTCAAATACGAATCCAATGATATAGTTCTTAGTGACATGCATTAACATTTTGTCAGTTAAATCTATGGCCAAATTTTGATACTACAAAATTGGAAGAGTAAACCAGGACGGAGGTAGTACTTGCTCTTAGGGTAACCATAGAGTTACTGGAGTAGTCTATGTTACTTTCCACTATGACTAGCCTAGGCTACTATAGTAGTACAGCATAAAAACGATGCAGGTGATCACGTGAGAAAAAAATACTAAAAACATTTCTTTCGGTGCAGTGCGTAGATGCAGTTTTAAACACTACACTTGTCATCATAATTTGGGAAAATTACAAAAAAATTGAGCTACGTTGTGATTACCGTTTACTTATAGGAAATAAGTTTCACCTCGATGAGTAGCTTCTCCGTGCACGGAAAGCATGTAAGGAATCCAACAACTTGATCTAGATTGGGGCCGATAGATTTTAGTGCTAAGATCTTCACTGTGCGCATGAACTGGGTCAAGCTTGTGGGAATCATTTTCTGGAAGACGGTCATAAGTACATCAAGAAGAAATTTAAAAATGTGAATTTCAAGAAGACAGAGAAGAAGATGAGTGGTGTACCTGAACGAGTACGGATCCAATAAAGAGTTTGGAGAATTTGGCAGACAAGTACACCAACGCTGTCAATTTCTGCGCGTCAATGACCCTGATTTTTGTTGGACCTTCTAGATCCGATACAAGCAATCTCTCAAGGAAAGGCGCATTCTCAATGACCATAATGTGGAACAACTGGAGTGGTCTCTTCCCAATTGATGTCTTGTTGCGGGGCCAGCAAGACACATAAATCCATCGGAGATTCGTCGAGGCGATGTGGAGGCTAATGAAGCCGTGGATCTGCTCAAGACGAAGGTACTCGAGCGTAGTACAGCTGCGGAGCAGGTGCTCCATAGCCTTCTTCAAGATGACAACGTCGAAGAGGTCGAGCTGCTTGAGTTGAGGGAGAAGAAGAGCGGGCGCGACATTACTCTGGGGAAGATAGCAGGAGCTGAAGCTGGCGCGGCGCAACGTTGGCGTGAGGCGGAGTGCGGACGGTGGCAGAGAGCGACATCGTCCAGCTTCAAAGCTGAGCTCCTTGAGCTGATCTAGGGCGGGGGATAAGAACCACTCGTCGAACTTGGGTTGGACCTTGCAGTTGGTACTGAACATGCGGATGTCAAGGCGTTTGGCTGGCCCAGGGTGCGATGAAAGGATCTTGGAGACTATGTCCATGCGTTTGCAATCCCCGTCGCAGAGGCAGCTGTCGATGGTGAGGTTGAGGGGGACGCAGCGCCAGAGGGGGCGCCACCGCCGGGAGAGCAGGGCGGTCCGCACGGCAGATTTGGTGGGGAGGAGGCCGATGATGATGAGCAGCGTGTCATCGGGGAGGCTGCTGATGAAGTCCAGGCTCGCCGGATGCGGTTTTGGCTGCCTCGCCATCCATCTCAACCGGCGGCGACGCCGGTGTACACGTGTGCTGGTGTGTGTTGTGTGCTGGGTGTGCGCGAGTGCATCCTTCTGTGCATGCCGCCGCACAGTGGTGAATTGTGCGCGAGTGCGTCCTTCGCGCACAAGAAGTTTGTCCTCAATGCGCCCTCAATTTACTAGCGTGCGGGGTGCTACCCCGAGTGGTTTCAACTTTGTTTACTTCACCGCGTGTCAGATGGGCCTCTATTTTACTTATTTTCACCCACTGCCACATGGGCCAGCACACGAAGATACAGAACACGAGCTGACAAGGCAGCATGTGGATTGGTTGACCGGTCAACTAAACAATATATGGAGCTATACACTGACACAATGAGCATATAATCCATCGGTATAGAGAGTTCGAGTGAGAGGGGAGGCCCGTGAGAGATAGCAGAGAGAGAGAGAGAGAAAGAGCTACTCCCTCCGTTCGAGAATGTAGTTCCAACATTTTTTAAGTCAAACTTTTGAAACTTTGACCAAGTTTATAAAGAAATTACTTATATCTACAATACCAAAGATAAATGATAGTATGAAGTAAGTACATGTTGTGATGAATCTAATGATCGTTCGAGATGTAAATGTTTTTCTCCACATATACCTGGTCAAACGTTTCTGAGGTTTGACTTTTCAAAATATCCATATGCTTATGGATGTGACAGAGTCCCTCACAAGAGAGAGAGAGAGAGTGAAAAAAGTGTGTGTGCGTGTGTGAAAGAGACATGGACAACACATGATAAAAGTAGAGAAAAAGCGTGCGTGTCTTATGCAAACATATCACACATGCATCTTCGACAACGGAGGCAAGGTGAGGAGATAGTGTGTGGTTGTTTGGAACCGAGAGAGCAAGACCCCTAGCACGTGGCCAAGAGGGGTCTGACAAACAAGGGAGAGAGGTCGAGAGAGACGTACGGAGAAAATGCAGACATGGGGAGGAGAGAGTGTATGTTTGTCATAGAGAGATCCCCTGGAGATCGTGATGGGACTACATGGGTGGGAGATCGAGTGACAAGGTGTGTGCGCGATAGAAGATGCCCCGAGAGAGATCGAGATAGACGTATGGATGGAAGGAGACAATACGTGTGTTCCCGTTGGCTAGTAAGAGATAATCATACTTAGTAGGGGGGAGTGCTTGCACCTATGATGGATTAAGGGATTATGGTACTTAGGGGGTGCGTGTCACATGGAGAGAGAACAAGGGCGGAGAGTGTTGGATGGGTCTATATGTATAGCGCGAGCGAGACATGTGTATGTGTGAACCAGGGAGATATAAGGCCAGTTTGGCTTGCGTCCTGAGCATCTTTTGCCTGGCCTGGGGTTGTGGCTGGATTTCATGCACACTTGTTTGGTTGCTACCCTGTGAAAAAGAAAGCCCGCCTGGCCTGGGTTCCCTTGCACTTTAATTAGCCTGGCTGAACTCCAGACACTGCAAGTAGCCTAGCCCAGGCGAACGATTTCGAACGCCTGGTCATGCCTGGTCGTGTGGCCACGAGGCTAACAACAACATGGATGGATATTAGCATTAAATAATTGATGCATGGATTGATTGATGGGACGTTGATGCTTTGCCTGGCCCACACAAGCCTGGCCAGGCAGAAATATTTTACATCTCATGTCCACACCAGGTAGTACCGGCCATCAAGGCATGAGGGTCAGGTCATGAACCAAACTGACCAATAAAGTTTGAGAGAGATTGAGGAGCCCCGATAAGGCTGAGTGGTGCGTCAGATAGCTGAGAGGGGGAAAGAGATATTCCATCTACTCGATAATGCAGTGCATGTAAATTTTTTAGAAGTCAAACTTTGGAAACTTTGATCAGGTTTACACAAATGTTATTTATATCTACAATACCAAAGATACATCATACAAAACTACATCTCATGGTGAATCTAATGGTATATGTTTGCCGTACTAGATGTAATTCTTTTTCTCCACGTACATGGTCAAACTTTGTGATGTTTGACTTTTCAATAAATCTATATGCTATGGACCGAGGAGAGTGACTCAGTCGAGACAGATCAAGTGCGTGTGAAGGAGAATGAGTAAGTGTGCAAAAAGAGTATGTGTGTGAAAGAGAAAGTGACAACAAACGATAAATTAGAGAGAGTGTGTTTTTTTCGTTTCTTATGCGAACATATCATGCATGCATCTCTGAGATGGAAAAGCGGGGCGAGGAGATACACGAAGATAGCTAGTGTGTGATTGTTTGCAACTGAGAGAGACACCCCTGTAGCACATGTCCAATAGAGGTGTGGCCAACAAGGAACAAAGGTCAAGAGGGACACATGGATGGCATGGACGCATGGGGAGGGAGAGAGGGTGTGTTTGTGATAGAGAGATCCCGTCGAGATCGTGAGGGGACTATATGGGTGGGAGATCGAGGGAGTGCGTGCGCGATAGAAAGATGCCCTGAGAGAAATCGAGATAGACCATGCACATGTTTGTGATGGAGACTAAGATTAGCTAGTCATATACATATAGGGGGGACTGCGTGTGCCTACAATTGAGTGAGAGACCATCATACTTGGCTAGCTGGGCATGAGATTGTGTGTGCGCGCGTGTGAGATGGAGAGAGAACGAGGGGGAGAGATAGAGTTTTAGATGGGCCTATCGAGTGCGAGTGAGATATGCATGTGTATGTGTGACCCAGGTGGATGGAGAGTTTGAGAGGGGGGGGGGAAGAGCTCCAAGACGACATAGTGGTGCGTGAGAGAGTTACAGGCAAAGAGCCAAGGAATCTGTGTGCGTACGATGAGTGCACCCAAGATATCTAGCTTGGACTAGCTAGAGTATCATACATAGTGTGCGAGAGAGACCTATAGATGGTGTATATATGCATGCGAACTAGAAAGTGTCGGATGCGTGCGACAGAATTGAAGATTGTCAGCGAGAGAGAGAGAGAGAGAGAGAGAGAACAGGAGTCCGGGAGAGGGGTGATGACCCACAAGTATAGGGGATCTATCGTAGTCCTTTCGATAAGTAAGAGTGTCGAACCCAACGAGGAGCAGAAGGAAATGATAAGTGGTTTTCAGCAAAGTATTCTCTGCAAGTACTGAAATAAGTGGTAACAATGAGTTTTGTGACGGGATGAATTGTAACGAGCAACAAGTAACAAAAATAAATAAAGTGCAGCAAGGTGGCCCAATCCTTTTGTAGCAAAGGACAAGCCGGAACAAACTTTTATAATAGGAAAAACACTCCCGAGGACACATGAGAATATCGTCAAGCTAGTTTTCATCACGTTCATATGATTCACGTTCGATACTTTGATAATTTGATATGTGGGTGGAACGGTGCTTGGGTGCTGTTCTTACTTGAACAAGCATCCCACTTATGATTAACCTCTATTGCAAGCATCCACAACTACAACAAAAGTATTAACGTAAACCTAACCATAGCATGAAACATATGGATCCAAATCAGCCCCTTACGAAGCAACGCATAAACTAGGGTTTAAGCTTCTGTCACTCTAGCAACCCATCATCTACTTATTAGTTCCCAATGCCTTCCTCTAGGCCCAAATAATGGTGAAGTGTTATGTAGTCGACGTTCACATAACACCACTAGAGGCTAGACAACATACATCTTATCAAAATATCAAACGAATACCAAATTCACATGACTACTAATAGCAAGACTTCTCCCTTGTCCTCAGGAACAAACGTAATTACTCACAAAGCATATTCATGTTCATAATCAGAGTGGTAACAATATGCATATAGGATCTGAACATATGATCTTCCACCAAATAAACCAACTAGCATCAACTACAAGGAGTAATCAACACTACTAGCAACCTACTAGCACCAATCCCGGACTTTGAGACAAGAATTGGATACAAGAGATGAACTAGGGTTTGGAGATGAGATGGTGCTGGCGAAGATGTTGATGGAGACTGCCCTCTCCCGATGAGAGGAGCGTTGGTGATGACGATGGTGATGATTTCCCCCTCCCGGAGGGAAGTATCCCCGGCAGAATAGCTCTGCCGGAGCTATAGATTGGATCTGCGAAGGTTCCGCCTAGTGGCGGCGGAGTCTCGTCCCGAAAAGTTCCTTCTTATTTTTTTCTCATCGAAAGACTTCATATAGGAGAAGATGGACGTTAGAGAGCCACCAGGGGGCCTACGAGGTAGGGGGCGCGCCCTAGGGCGGGCGCCCCCACCCTCGTGAGCAGGGTGTGGGCCCCCTGGCCTTCATCTTTGGCGAGGATTTTTCTTTATTTATTTTAAGATGTTCCGTGGAGTTTCAGGACTTTTGGAGTTGCGCAGAATAGGTCTCTAATATTTGCTCCTTTTCCAGCCCAGAATTCCAGCTGCCGACATTCTCCCGCCTTATGTAAACCTTGTAAAATAAGAGAGAATAGCCATAAGTATCATGATATAAAGTGAAATAACAGTCCAAAATGCAATAAATATCGATATAAAAGCATGATGCAAAATGGACGTATCAACTCCCCCAAGCTTAGACCTCGCTTGTCCTCAAGCGAAAAGCCGATAACAATAAATATGTCCTCATGTTTAGAGGTAGAGGCGTCGATAAAAATAAAGTACAGACATGAAGGCATCATGATTATTCTCATAACAGCAACATATATAGATTTTGTCATATGATTACTTATGTTCAAGTGATGATCTATTCACAATGCAAAAGTATAAATCATAAACCTTATTGGGCTCCAACAAACTATAATCTCAGTCATTGAAGCAATTGCAATTTATCATAACATCGGAAAGAGTCTATGTCAGAGCTTAAAAGCAAGTCCACATACTCAACTATCATTTAGTCCTTCATAATTGCTAACACTCACACAATACTTGTGGTTACGGAGTTTTAATCGGACACAGAGAAAGATAGGGGCTTATAGTTTTGCCCCACAACCTTTTACCTCAAGGGTAATGTCAACAATAATGGTTCATGCTCCCCTACATCCAATTAGATATATATATCATGTTCTTTCGAACATGATGAGCTTGCCGAAGGATAAAATGAAAAAGGGAAAGGTGAAGATCACCATGACTCTTGCATAAGGTAGAAGATAATAATAAAGGATAGGCCCTTCGCAGAGGGAAGAAGAGGTTGCCATGCGCTTTTATGGTTGGATGCATAAAATCTCAATGCGAAAGAACGTCACTTTATATTGCCCCTTGTGATATGAACCTTTATTATGCAGTCCGCCGCTTTTATTACTTCCACATCACAAGATTGTATAAAGCTTATTTCTCCCACACCAATCAATCATACATATTTAGAGCAATTTTTATTGCTTTGCACCGATGACAACTTACTTGAAGGATCTTACTCAATCCATAGGTAGATATGATGGACTCTCATGGCAAAACTGGTTTAAGGGTATTTGGAAGCACAAGTAGTATTTCTACTTGGTGCTGAGAATTTGGCTAGCATGAGGGGGAAAGGCAAGCTCAACAAGTTAGAGGATCCATGACAACATACTTTATCTTCCTTGTCCAACATCAACCCTTTAGCATGTCATATTTTAATGAGTGCTCCCAATCATAAAAGATGTCAATGATAATATATCTATATGTGAAACCTCTCTTTCCTTATTACTTCCTATTAATTACAACAATGACCAAAGCTATGTCTACCAACTCCCAACAACTTTTAATCATCATACCCTTTCTATGTGAAGTCATTACTCTCAATAAGATCAATATGAACTTTTTTTTTATTCTTTTTCTCTTTTCTTTTATTCACCCAAGGTCATGGCAAAATAATCAAGCCCTTGACTCAACACTAATCTTTATTATATATAGCTCACGGACACGTTTACAAAGAGAGTCATAAAGCAAACTCAAAACTAGGTCATGCCATAAACTTTATTCTACTAGATCAAGATACTACTAATAGAATCGAACTAAGAAAAACGGTAAAGATAGGAGATGTGATTGTGATACGATACCGGGGCACCTCCCCCAAGCTTGGCAGTTGCCAAGGGGAGTGCCCATACCCATGTGATTATATCTCCTTGGTTGGTGAAGAAGGTGGAGGTGTTGTTGATGACGCAGGCTTGTCATCCATCTTCCAAGGCATAGGTTCACCATCATAGAAGGATGATCGAGTCTCCGGAATCCTCGAATCTACAGCCAAACTCATTCTTTTGAATCTATATTCATACTCACAGTTTTGGTTTTGCAGGTCATAGATTTGGGCTTGGAGGTGCTCGATCTTCTCATATAGCTTGAAGATGGCCTCCTTGGTGTTCTTGGCATCCGGCTTGTAGTTGTTAGTGAACTCCACGAGCATCGTGTGGCTAGCGTTGATTCCACGCTCCACCATCCCCTGGCACTTGAAAACTTGTTGCTCCATTGCTTCGAGCCTCGTCTCCACGCTTCCGGTTCCCTTTGGTCCCTCAACATCATGGATTTGCAACAACCCATCACGCATCTCAATGGCTTGAGGGTGTCGCAGCACCTCCGTGAGGTAAGGGTTGATGACCTTCTCGAAGAACTTGTCCTTGGAAGCACTTGGGGATGTCATGGTAATCTAGATCTGTCAGAAAAATAGCTCGAAACAAAGACAAGAGATTTTTGCGTGATACGGGAGTCAAAACCTTCGGGAGGTTATATAATGAATTTTTACCGACCAAAATACGTAACGTGCAAGAAAACGGAGTCTGAAAGGCACACGAGGTGCTCACGAGGTAGGGGGGCGCGCCCAGGGGGGTAGGGCACGCCCACCACCCTCATGGGGCCCTCGTGTCCTTCCCGGACTGCTACTTATTTTTCTATTTTTCTAAATATTCCAAAACGGAGAAATATTGCCTTAAAATTTGTTTTGGAGTCGGTTTACTTACCATACCACATACCTATTCCTTTTCGGAGTCTGAAACAGTCTGGTAGGTGTCCCTTATGTACTCCTCCGGGGTTACGGTTTCAATAATATTTGTTTCAACATTTATGGGATTACCTGAGATATAATGTTTGATTCTTTGACAGTTTACCACCTTCGGATTTGTGCCCTTGAAGTTGTTGATTTTTATGGCACCAGAATGATAGACCTCTTTGATAACATAGGGGCCTTCCCATTTAGAGAGAAGTTTCCCTGCAAAAAATCTTAAACGAGAGTTGTATAGCAACACGTAATCACCTACATTAAACTCACGCTTTTGTATCCTTTTGTCATGCCATCTTTTAACTTTTTCTTTAAACAACTTGGCATTTTCATAAGCTTGGGTTCTCCATTCATCAAGTGAGCTAATATCAAATAACCTCTTCTCACCGGCAAGTTTAAAATCATAGTTGAGCTCTTTAATAGCCCAATATGCCTTATGTTCTAGTTCGAGAGGTAAGTGACATGCTTTTCCATAAACCATTTTATACGGAGACATACCCATAGGGTTTTTGTATGCAGTTCTATAAGCCCATAATGCATCATCAAGTTTCTTGGACCAATTCTTTCTAGACCTATTAACAGTCTTTTGCAAAAATAATTTGAGCTCTCTATTGCTCAACTCTACTTGACCACTAGACTGTGGGTGATAAGGAGATGCAATTCTATGATTAACATCATACTTAGCAAGCATTTTACGGAAAGCACCATGAATAAAGTGTGAACCACCATCAGTCATTAAATATCTAGGGACTCCAAACCTCGGAAAAATAACTTCCTTACGCATTTTAATAGAAGTGTTATGATCAACACTACTAGTTGGAATAGTTTCTACCCACTTAGTAACATAATCAACAACAACTAGAATATGTGTGTATCCATTAGAGGCAGGAAAAGGTCCCATATAATCAAAGCCCCAAACATCAAACGGTTCAATAACAAGAGAATAATTCATAGGCATTTCTTGACGTCTACTAATATTACCAATTCTTTGACATTCATCACAAGACAAGACAAACTTACGGGCATCCTTGAAGAGAGTAGGCCAACAAAAACCAAATTGCAATACCTTATGTGCAGTTCTATCTCCAGCGTGGTGTCCTCCATAAGCCTCAGAATGACACTTGCGTAGGATCTGTTCCTGTTCATACTCAGGTACACAACGTCTAATAACACCATCTACTCCTTTATAAAGATGTGGGTCATCCCAAAAGTAATGTCTCAAGTCATAGAAAAACTTTTTCTTTTGCTGGTACGTGAAGCTAGGTGGTATAAACGTAGCAACAATATAATTAGCATAATCAACATACCATGGAGTACTACGAGAAGTACTTATAACATTTAATTGTTCATCAGGAAAGCTATCATTAATAGGTAGTGGGTCATCAAGAACATTTTCTAACCTAGACAAGTTGTCTGCAACGGGGTTCTCAGCTCCCTTTCTATCAACAATATGCAAATCAAATTCTTGTAGCAAGAGAACCCATCTAATAAGTCTAGGTTTAGCATCTTTATTTTCCATAAGGTATTTAATAGCAGCATGATCAGTTTGAATAGTTACTTTAGAATCGACAATATAAGGTCTGAACTTATCACAAGCAAATACAACTGCTAAAAGCTCTTTTTCAGCAGTAGCATAATTTCTTTGAGCGTTGTCTAGAGTCTTACTAGCATAATGAATAACATTTAATTTCTTATCAACTCTTTGCTCTAGAACAGCACCTACAGCATAATCACTAGCATCACACATACTTTCAAAGGGTAAATTCCAATCAGGTGGCTGAACAACAGGTGCAGAGACTAATGCTTTCTTAAGTATTTCAAATGCTTCCACACAATCATCATCAAAGACAAATGGTATATCTTTTTGCAATAAATTTGTCAAAGGCCGAGAAATTTTTGAGAAGTCCTTAATGAACCTCCTGTAAAATCCGGCGTGACCAAGGAAACTTCTTATACCTTTGATGTCCTTGGGACATGGCATCTTTTCAATAGCATTGACCTTGGCTTTATCAACTTCAATACCTCTTTCAGAAACTTTGTGCCCCAAGACAATACCTTCATTAACCATAAAGTGTCACTTTTCCCAATTCAAGACAAGATTAGTTTCTTCACATCTCTGCAAAACTCGGTCAAGATTGCTCAAGTAATCATCAAAAGAGGAACCATAGACGGAAAAGTCGTCCATGAAAACCTCACAAATCTTTTCACAAAAGTCAGAGAATATAGCCATCATGCATCTTTGAAAGGTAGCAGGTGCGTTACATAGACCAAAAGGCATACATCTATAAGAAAAAGTACCAACAGGGCATGTAAAAGTAGTCTTTGATTGATCTCTAGATGACACAAGTATTTGAGAGAAACCAGAATAACCATCTAGAAAGCAATAGTGTGTATGTTTGCATAATCTTTCTAGCATTTGTTCAATAAAAGGTAAGGGGTAATGATCTTTCTTAGTAGCTTTATTTAATTTGCGAAAATCAATTACCATCCTATAACCTGTGATAATTCTTTGTGGAATCAATTCATCTTTATCATTAGGAACAACAGTAATACCTCCCTTCTTAGGGACACAATGGACATGACTTACCCACTGACTATCAGCAACGAGATAGATTATACCTGCCTCCATAAGCTTGAGTATTTCTTTTCTTACCACTTCTTTCATTTTAGGATTCAAACGTCGTTGAGGGTCACGAACTGGTTTGGCATCTGCTTCCAAATTTATTTTATGTTGACATAGAGTGGGACTAATGCCCTTAAGATCATCAAGAGTATATCCAATAGCAGCACGATGCTTCTTCAGAGTTTTCAATAATCTTTCTTCTTCATGCTCTGAAAGGTTTGCACTAATAATAAGAAGATATATCTTCTTTTCATCAAGATAAGCATATTTAAGATTATCAGGCAAAGGTTTAAGCTCAAACACGGGATCACCCTTGGGTGGAGGAGGATCCCCTAGAATTTCAACAGGCAAATTGTGTTGCAGAATAGGTTCCTGTTTAAAGAATACTTCATCTATTTCCCTTCTTTCATTCATGAACATATCATTTTCATGGTCTAGCAAATAGTGTTCTAAAGGATCACTAGGAGGTACGGCAATAGAAGAAACACCAATAATTTCATCCTTAGTAGGTAATTCTTCCTCACGATGTTGTTTACTAAATTTAGAGAAATTAAACTCATGAACCATATCATCCAAGCCAATAGTAACAACATTCTTTTTGCAATCTATCCTAGCATTAACAGTGTTCAAGAAGGGTCTAGCAAATATAATGGGACAAAAGCTATCTTGCGGAGAAGTAAGAACAAGAAAATCAGCAGGATATTTAGTTTTCCCACACAAGACTTCAACATCTCTAACAATTCCAATTGGTGAAATAGTACCTCTATTGGCGATTTTAATTGTGACATCAATACCTTCTAACTCAGCAAGTGCAATTTCATTCTTAATTTCTTTGTATAAAGTATGCGGTATAATACTAGCACTCGCACCCATATCACATAAGCCATGATAACAATGATCTCCTATTTTAACAGAAATAACAGGCACGCCTACCACAGGTCTATGTTTATCTTTAGCACAAGGTTTAGCAATTCTAGCAATTTCACCTTCGAACTGAATAACATGCCCATCAATATTATCAGACAAGAGATCTTTAACAATAGCAATATTAGGTTCTTAACTTGCTCAGGAGGTGTATAAGTTCTAATATTGCTTTTACGAACAACAATTGAAGCTTTAGCATGATCCTTTACTCTAACAGGGAAAGGTGGTTTCTCAACATAAGAAGTAGGAACAATAGGATCATTATAAGTGACAGTCTTTTCTTCAACTTTAATAGGTGCAACTACTTTTACTTCTATGGGAGGATGATATTTAAACCACTTCTCCTTAGGGAGATCAACATAAGTAGCAAAAGATTCACAGAAAGAAGCTACTATCTCAGAGTCAAGTCCATATTTAGTGCTAAACTTACGGAAAATATCAGTGTTCATAAAAGATTTAACACAATCAAACTTAGGTGTCATACCTGACTCCTTACCTTCGTCGAGGTCCCAATCTTTAGAGTTGCATTTAATTCTATCCAATAAATTCCATTTAAATTCAATAGTCTTCATCATAAAAGAGCCAGCACAAGAAGTGTCGAGCATGGTGCGATTGTTTTCAGAAAGCCGAGCATAAAAACTTTGCATAATTATTTCTCTCGAGAGCTCATGATTGGGGCATGAATATAACATTGACTTAAGCCTCCCCCAAGCTGGAGCGATGCTTTCTCCTTCGCGAGGCCAGAAATTATATATATAATTGCGATCACGATGAACCAGATGCATAGGGTAATACTTTTGATGAATTCCAATTTCAATCTTTTATAGCTCCATGATCTCATATCATCACATAGCCTATACCATATCAATGTTGGGGAACGTAGCAGAAATTCAAAATTTTCCTACGTGTCACCAAGATCTATCTATGGAGAAACTAGAAACGAGGGGAAGGAGAGTGCATCTACATACCCTTGTAGATCGCTAAGCGGAAGCGTTCAAGTGAACGGGGTTGATGGAGTCGTACTCGTCGTGATTCAAATCACCGATGGTCCTAGTGCCGAACGGACGGCACCTCCGCGTTCAACACACGTACAGCCCGACAATGTCTCCCACGCCTTGATCCAGCATGGAGAGAGGGAGAGGTTGAGGAAGACTCCATCCAGCAGCAGCACAACGGCGTGGTGGTGATGGAGGAGCATGGCAATCCTGCAGGGCTTCGCTAAGCACCACGGGAGAGGAGGAAGAGAGGGAGGGCTGCACCAACAGGCAGAGATCAGATCGCGTGTTATGAGCAGCCCCTATGCCTCACTATATATAGGGGAGAGGGAGGAGGGTGCGCCCCCTCTAGGGTTCCCACCCCTAGAGGGGCGGAAGCCCTAGATGGGCCTTGGGGTGGCGGCCAAGGGAGGATTCCCTCCCCCCCAAGGCACGTAGGAGGTGCCTTCCCCTCCTAGGACTCTTCCTTTTAGGGTTTCCCCCACACTAGGCGCATGGGCCCTAGGGGAAAGTGGCGCCCCAGCCCACTTTGGGCTGGATCCCTTCCCACTTCAGCCCATGGGACCCTCCGGGATAGGTGGCCCCACCCGGTGGACCCCCCGGGACCCTTTTCCGGTGGTCCCGGTACAATACCGGTGACCCCGAAACTTGTCCCGATGGCCGAAATAGCACTTCCTATATATAATTCTTTACCTCCGGACCATTCCGGAACTCCTCGTGACGTCCGGGATCTCATCCGGGACTCCGAACAACATTCGTAACCACATACAAACTCCTATAACCCTAGCGTCATCGAACCTTAAGTGTGTAGACCCTACGGGTTCGGGAGACATGCAGACATGACCGAGACGTCTCTCCGGTCAATAACCAACAGCGGGATCTGGATACCCATGTTGGCTCCCACATGTTCCACGATGACCTCATCGGATGAACCACGATGTCAAGGACTTAATCAATCCCGTATACAATTCCCTTTGTCTAGCGGTATGATACTTGCCCGAGATTCGATCGTCGGTATCCCGATACCTTGTTCAATCTCGTTACCGGCAAGTCTCTTTACTCGTTCCGTAACACATCATCCCGTGATCAACTCCTTGATCACATTGTGCACATTATGATGATGTCCTACCGAGTGGGCCCAGAGATACCTCTCCGTTTACATACGGAGTGACAAATCCCAGTCTCGATTCGTGCCAACCCAACAGACACTTTCGGAGATACCTGTAGTGTACCTTTATAGCCACCCAGTTACGTTGTGACGTTTGGCACACCCAAAGCACTCCTACGGTATCCGGGAGTTGCACAATCTCATGGTCTAAGGAAATGATACTTGACATTAGAAAAGCTTTAGCATACGAACTACACGATCTAGTGCTATGCTTAGGATTGGGTCTTGTCCATCACATCATTCTCCTAATGATGTGATCCCGTTATCAACGACATCCAATGTCCATGGTCAGGAAACCGTAACCATCTATTGATCAACGAGCTAGTCAACTAGAGGCTTACTAGGGACATGGTGTTGTCTATGTATCCACACATGTATCTAAGTTTCCTATCAATACAATTCTAGCATGGATAATAAACGATTATCATGAACAAGGAAATATAATAATAATCAATTTATTATTGCCTCTAGGGCATATTTCCAACAGTCTCCCACTTGCACTAGAGTCAATAATCTAGTTCACATCTCCATGTGATTAACACTCACAGGTCACATCGCCATGTAACCAACATCCAAAGAGTTTACTAGAGTCAATAATCTAGTTCACATCACTATGTGATTAACACTCAATGTGTTCTAGGTTTGATCATGTTGCTTGTGAGAGAGGTCTTAGTCAACGGGTCTGCAACATTCAGATCCGTATGTACTTCGCAAATCTCTATGTCATCTCCTAGATGTAGCTACCACGTTCTATTTGGAGCTATTCCAAATAACTGTTCTACTTGGAGCTATTCTAAATTGCTGCTCCATTATACGTATCCGGTATCTCTACTCAGAGCTATCCGGATAGGTGTTAAGCTTGCATCGACGTAACCCTTTACGACAAACTCTTTTACCACCTCCATAACCGAGAAACTTCCTTAGTCCACTAGTTACTAAGGATAACTTTGACCGCTGTCCTGTGATCCATTCTTGGATCACTCTTGTACCCCTTGACTGATTCATGGCAAGGCACACTTCAGGTGCGGTACACAGCATAGCATACTGTAGAGCCTACGTCTTAAGCATAGGGAACGACCTTCGTCCTTTCTCTCTATTCTGCTGTGGTCGAGCTTTAAGTCTTAACTTCATACCTTACAACTCAGGCAAGAACTCCTTCTTTGACTGATCCAACTTGAACACCTTCAAGATCATGTCAAGGTATGTGCTCATTTGAAAGTACCATTAAGCGTTTTGATCTATCCTTATAGATCTTGATGCTCAATGTTCAAGCAGCTTAATCCAGGCTTTCCATTGAAAAACACTTTCCAAATAACCCTATATGCTTTCCAGAAATTCTACGTCATTTCTGATCAACAATATGTCAACAACATATATTCATCAAAAATTCTATAGTGCTCCCACTCACTTCTTTGGAAATACAAGTTTCTCATAAACTTTGTATCCACCCAAAATCTTTGATCATCTCATCAAAGCATACATTCCAACTCCGAGATGCTTACTCCAGTCCTCAGAAGGATTGCTGGGGCTTTGCATACTTATTAGCATCTTTTAGGATTGACAAAACCATCCGGTTGTATCACATACAACCTTTCCTCAAGAAAAACGTCGAGGAAACAATGTTTTGACATCCTATCTGCAAGATTTCATAAATAATGCAGTGACTGCTAATATAATTCCAACAGACTCTTAGCATCGCTACGAGTGAGAAAATCTCACCGTAGTCAACTCCTTGAACTTGTCAGAAAACATCTTAACGACAAGTCGAGCTTTCTTAATGGTGACATTTACCATCATTGTCCGTCTTCCTTTTAAATCCATCTGTACTCAACAGCCTCACGACCATCAAGTAGTTCTTCCAAAGTCTACACTTTGTTTTCATACATGGATCCTCTCTCGGATTTTATGGCCTCGAGCCATTTATTGGAATCCAGGCCCACCATCGCTTCTCCATAGCTCGTAGGTTCATTGTTGTCTAGCAACATGACTTCCAAGACAGGATTACGTACCACTCTGAAGTAGTATGCATCCTTGTCATCCCACGAGGTTTGGTAGTGACTTGATCCGAAGTTTCATGATCACTATCATAAGCTTCCACTTCAATTGGTGTAGGTGCCACAGGAACAACTTCCTGTGCCCTGCCATACACTAATTGAAGAGATGGTTCAATAACCTCATCAAGTCTCCACCATCCTCCCACTCAATTCTTTCGAGAGAAACTTTTCCTCGAGAAAGGACCCGATTCTAGAAACAATCCCTTATTGCTTTCGGATCTGAGACAGGAGGCATACCCAACTGTTTTGGGTGTCCTATGAAGATGCATTTATCTGCTTTGGGTTCGAGCTTATCAGCCTGAAACTTTTTCACATAAGCGTCGCAGCCCCAAACCTTTAAGAAATGACAGCTTAGGTTTCTCTAAACCATAGTTCATACGGTGTCATATCATCGGAATTACGTGGTGCCCTATTTAAAGTGAATGTGGTTGTCTCTAATGCCTAACCCATAAACTATCGTGGTAATTCGATAAGAGACATCATGGTATGCATCATATCCAATAGGGTGCAGTTATGATGTTCGGACACATCATCACACTATGGTGTTCCAGGCTGTATTAGTTGTGAAACAATTTCCACAATGTCTTAATTCTGTGCCAAACTCGTAATTCAGATATTCATCTCTATGATCATATCATAGATATTTTATCCTCTTGTCACGACGATCTTTCAACTTCACCCTGAAATTACTTGAACCTTTCAATAATTCAGACTTGTGATTTATCAAGTAAATATACTCAACATCTACTCAAATCATCTGTGAAGTAAGAACATAACGATATCCACTACATGCCTCAGCACTCATTGGACTGCACACATCAAAATGTATTACTTCCAACAAGTTGCTTTCTAGTTCCATTTTACTGAAAACGAGGCTTTCAGTCATCTTGCCCATGTGGTATGATTTGCATGTCTCAAGTGATTCAAGATCAAGTGAGTTCAAACGGTCCATTTGCATGGAGTTTCTTCATGCATATACACCAATAGACATGGTTCGCATGTCTCAAACTTTTCAAAAACGAGTGAGCCCAAAGATCCATCAACATGGAGCTTCTTCATGCGTTTTATACCGATATGACTTACGTGGCAGTGCCACAAGTAGGTGGTACTATCATTACTATCTTATATCTTTTGGCATGAACATGTGTATCACTACGATCGAGATTCAATAAACCATTCATTTTAGGCGTAAGACCATTGAAGGTATTATTCAAATAAACAGAGTAACGATTATTCTCCTTAAATGAATAACCGTATTGCGATAGGCATAATCCAATCATGTCTATGCTCAACGCAAACACCAAATAACCATTATTTAGGTTTAACCCCAATCTCGATGGTAGAGGGAGCGTGCGATGCTTGATCATATCAACATTGGAAACACATATCGTCAGCTCACCTTTAGCTAGTCTCCGTTTATTCCGTAGCTTTTATTTCGAGTTACTAACACTTAGCAACCGAACCGGTATCTAATACCCTGGTGCTACTAGGAGTACTAGTAAAGTACACATCAACACAATGTATATCCAATATACTTCTATCGACCTTGCCAGCCTTCTAATCTACCAAGTATCTAGGGTAATTCTGCTCCAGTGGCTGTTCCCCTTATTACAGAAGCACTTAGTCTCGGGTTTGGGTTCAACCTTGGGTCTCTTCACTAGAGCAGCAGCTGAATTGCCGTTTCATGAAGTATCCCTTCTTTCCCTTGCCCTTCTTGAAACTAGTGGTTTTACCAACCATCAACAATTGATGCTCCTTCTTGATTTCTACTTTTGCGGTGTCAAACATCGCGAATATCTCAAGGATCATCATATGTGTCCCCGATATATTATAGTTCATCACGAAGCTCTAGCAGCTTGGTGGTAATGACTTCGGAGAAACATCACTATCTCATCTGGAAGATCAACTCCCACTCGATTCAAATGATTGTTGTACTCAGACAATCTGAGCACAAGCTCAACAATTGAGCTTTTCTCCTTAGTTTGCAGGCTAAGAAAATCGTCGGAGGTCTCATACCTCTTGACGTGGGCACGAGCCTGAAATCCCAATTTCAGCCCTCGAAACATCTCATATGTTTCGCGACATTTCAAAGCGTCTTCGGTGCCTTAATTCTAAACCGGTTATCTGAACTATCATGTAGTTATCAAAACGTGTGTGTCAGATGTTCGCAACATCCACAGACAACGTTCGAGGTTCAGCACACTGAGCGGTGCATTAAGGACATAAGCCTTCTAAGAAGCAATGAGGACAATCCTCAGTTTACGGACCTAGTCCGCATAATTACTACTATCAACTAAATTTTCTCTAGGAACATAACTTAACAGTAGAACTAAAGCGCGAGCTACGACATAATTTGCGAAGACCTTTTGACTATGTTCAGGATAATTAAGTTCATCTTATGAACTCCCACTCAGATAGACATCCCTCTAGTCATCTAAGTGATTACATGATCCGAGTCAACTAGGCCGTGTCCGATCATCACGTGAGACGGACTAGTCAACGTCGGTGAACATCTTCATGTTGATCGTATCTTCTATACGACTCATGCTCGACCTTTCGGTCTTCTGTGTTCCGAGGCCATGTCTATACACATGCTAGGCTCGTCAAGTTAACCCTAAGTGTTTTGCATGTGTAAAACTGTCTTACACCCGTTGTATGTGAACGTAAGGATCTATCACACCCGATCATCACATGGTGCTTCGAAACGACGAACTTTAGCAACGGTGCACAGTTAGGGGAGAACACATTCTTGAAATTGTAATGAGGGATCATCTTATCTACTACCGTCGTTCTAAGCAAATAAGATGTATAAACATGATAAACATCACATGCAATCAAATAATAGTGACATGATATGGCCAATATCATATAGCTCCTTTGATCTCCATCTTGGGGCTCCATGATCATCTTGTCACCGACATGACACCATGATCTCCATCATCATGATCTCCATCATCGTGTCTCCATGAAGTTGTCACGTCATCTATTACTTCTACTACTACAGCTAACGGTTAGCAATAAAGTAAAGTAATTACATGACGTTTATGTTGACACGCAGGTCATAAATAAATTAAGACAACTCCTATGGCTTCTGCCGGTTGTCATACTCATCGACATGCAAGTCGTGATTCCTATTATAAGAACATGATCAATCTCATACATCACATATATCATTCATCACATCCTTTTGGCCATATCACATCACATAGCATACCCTGCAAAAACAAGTTAGACGTCCTCTAATCGTTGTTTGCATGTTTTACGTGGCTGCTATGGGTTTCTAGCAAGAACGTTTCTTACCTACGCAAAAACCACAACGTGATATGACAATTGCTATTTACCCTTCATAAGGACCCTTTTCATTGAATCCGATCCGACTAAAGTGGGACAGACAGACACCCGCCAGCCACCTTATGCAACTAGTGCATGTTTGTCGGTGGAACCGGTCTCACGTAAGAGTACGTGTAAGGTCGGTCCGGGCCGCTTCATCCCACGATGCCACCGAATCAAGATAAGACTAGTAACGGCAAGCATATTGAACAAAATCAACGCCCACAACTACTTTGTGTTCTACTCGTGCATAGAAACTACGCAAAGACCTAGCTCATGATGCCACTGTTGGGGAACGTAGCAGAAATTCAAAATTTTCCTACGTGTCACCAAGATCTATCTATGGAGAAACTAGCAACGAGGGGAAGGAGAGTGCATCTACATACCCTTGTAGATCGCTAAGCGGAAGCGTTCAAGTGATTCAAATCACCGATGATCCTAGTGCCGAACGGACGGCACCTCCGCGTTCAACACACGTACAGCCCGACGATGTCTCACACGCCTTGATCCAGCAAGGAGAGAGGGAGAGGTTGAGGAAGACTCCATCCAGCAGCAGCACAACGGCGTGGTGGTGATGGAGGAGCGTGGCAATCCTGCAGGGCTTCGCCAAGCACCACGGGAGAGGAGGAAGAGAGGGAGGGCTGCACCAACAGGCAGAGATCAGATCGCGTGTTATGAGCAGCCCCTATGCCTCACTATATATAGGGGAGAGGGAGGAGGGTGCGCCCCCTCTAGGGTTCCCACCCCTAGAGGGGCGGAAGCCCTAGATGGGCCTTGGGGTGGCGGCCAAGGGAGGATTCCCTCCCCCCCAAGGCACCTAGGAGGTGCCTTCCCCTCCTAGGACTCTTCCTTTTAGGGTTTCCCCCACACTAGGCGCATGGGCCCTAGGGGAAAGTGGCGCCCCAGCCCACTTTGGGCTGGATCCCTTCCCACTTCAGCCCATGGGACCCTCCGGGATAGGTGGCCCCACCCGGTGGACCCCCCGGGACCCTTTTGGTGGTCCCGGTACAATACCGATGACCCCGAAACTTGTCCCGATGGCCGAAATAGGACTTCCTATATATAAATCTTTACCTCCGGACCATTCCGGAACTCCTCGTGATGTCCGGGATCTCATCCGGGACTCCGAACAACATTCGGTAACCACATACAAACTTCCTTTATAACCCTAGCGTCATCGAACCTTAAGTGTGTAGACCCTATGGGTTCGGGAGACATGCAGACATGACCGAGACGTTCTCCGGTCAATAACCAACAGCGGGATCTGGATACCCATGTTGGCTCCCACATGTTCCACGATGATCTCATCGGATGAACCACGATGTCAAGGACTTAATCAATCCCGTATACAATTCCCTTTGTCTAGCGGTACGATACTTGCTCGAGATTCAATCGTCGGTATCCCGATACCTTGTTCAATCTCGTTACCGGCAAGTCTCTTTACTCGTTTCATAACACATCATCCCGTGATCAACTCCTTGATCACATTGTGCACATTATGATGATGTCCTACCGAGTGGGCCCAGAGATACCTCTCCGTCACACGGAGTGACAAATCCCAGTCTCGATTCGTGCCAACCCAACAGACACTTTTGGAGATACCTGTAGTGTACCTTTATAGCCACCCAGTTACGTTGTGACGTTTGGCACACCCAAAGCACTCCTACGGTATCCGGGAGTTGCACAATCTCATGGTCTAAGGAAATGATACTTGACATTAGAAAAGCTTTAGCATACGAACTACACGATCTAGTGCTATGCTTAGGATTGGGTCTTGTCCATCACATCATTCTCCTAATGATGTGCTCCCGTTATCAACGACATCCAATGTCCATGGTCAGGAAACCGTAACCATCTATTGATCAACGAGCTAGTCAACTAGAGGCTTACTAGGGACATGGTGTTGTCTATGTATCCACACATGTATCTAAGTTTCCTATCAATACAATTCTAGCATGGATAATAAACGATTATCATGAACAAGGAAATATAATAATAATCAATTTATTATTGCCTCTAGGGCATATTTCCAACAATCAATGCATCTCCCTTCAAAGATGAAGGGAAGACCTTCTTCTTAGCAACATCATCGGGTATACCTACAAGCTAAAATAATCCACAAACTTCATCCACATATATTAAGTGCTCATCAGGATGCTTTGTTCCATCTCCTGTAAAAGGATTAGCTAGCAGTTTTTCCATCATACGCGAAGGAAATTCAAAAGGAGTTTCATTTTCAATAGGTTCAGTAGGTTGAGGAGAAACTCTTGGCTCTACTGGACGGGGTGAAGATACCCCGAACAAGCCCCTCAGAGAATTACTTTCTATAGTAACAAGTGACAGTAAATTTCAGCACACTATATAAATTTTTCCTTACCAAATTCCACTTACCAAAGGCGCTACACTCCCCGGCAACGGCGCCAGAAAAGAGTCTTCATGACCCACAAGTATAGGGGATCTATCGTAGTCCTTTTGATAAGTAAGAGTGTCAAACCCAACGACGAGTAGAAGAAAATGATAAGCGGTTTTCAGCAAGGTATTCTCTGCAAGTACTAAAATAAGTGGTAATAGAGAGTTTTGTGACGGGATGAATTGTAATGATCAACAAGTAACAAAAGTAAATAAAGTGCAGCAAGGTGGCCCAATCCTTTTGTAGCAAAGGACAAGCCGGAACAAACTCTTATAATAGGAAAAACGCTCCCGAGGACACATGGGAATATCGTCAAGCTAGTTTTCATCACGTTCATATGATTCGCGTTCGATACTTTGATAATTTGATATGTGGGTGGAACGGTGCTTGGGTGCTGTTCTTACTTGAACAAGCATCCCACTTATGATTAACCTCTACTGCAAGCATCCGCAACTACAACAAAAGTATTAAGGTAAACCTAACCATAGCATGAAACATATGGATCCAAATCAGCCCCTTACGAAGCAACACATAAACTAGGGTTTAAGCTTCTGTCACTCTAGCAACCCATCATCTACTTATTAGTTCCCAATGCCTTCCTCTAGGCCCAAATAATGGTGAAGTGTTATGTAGTCGACGTTCACATAACACCACTAGAGGCTAGACAACATACATCTTATCAAAATATCAAACGAATACCAAATTCACATGACTACTAATAGCAAGACTTCTCCCTTGTCCTCAGGAACAAACGTAATTACTCACAAAGCATATTCATGTTCATAATCAGAGTGGTAACAATATGCATATAGGATCTGAACATATGATCTTCCACCAAATAAACCAACTAGCATCAACTACAAGGAGTAATCAACACTACTAGCAACCTACTAGCACCAATCCCGGACTTTGAGACAAGAATTGGATACAAGAGATGAACTAGGGTTTGGAGATGAGATGGTGCTGGTGAAGATGTTGATGGAGATTGCCCTCTCCCGATGAGAGGAGCGTTGGTGATGACGATGGTGATGATTTCCCCCTCCCGGAGGGAAGTATCCCCGGCAGAACAGCTCTGCCGGAGCTATAGATTGGATCCGCCAAGGTTCCGCCTAGTGGCGGCGAAGTCTCATCCCGAAAAGTTCCTTCTTATTTTTTTCCATTGAAAGACTTCATATAGGAGAAGATGGACGTCGGAGAGCCACCAGGGGGCCCACGAGGTAGGGGAGCGCGCCCTAGGGGGGGCACCCTCGTGAGCAGGGTGTGGGCCCTCTAGCCTTCATATTTGGTGAGGATTTTTCTTTATTTATTTTAAGATGTTCCGTGGAGTTTCAGGACTTTTGGAGTTGCGCAGAATAGGTCCTAATATCTGCTCCTTTTCCAGCCCAGAATTCTAGCTGTCGGCATTCTCCCGCCTTATGTAAACCTTGTAAAATAAGAGAGAATAGCCATAAGTATCGTGATATAAAGTGAAATAACAGTCCAAAATGCAATAAATATCGATATAAAAGCATGATGCAAAATGGACGTATCAAGGGGAGGTCGCGTTTTATGCATCAAAGACTGATATAAACCATGTTTCGATATAAACTTGCATTCAAATATTTAAATTGGAGAACATGTTGTCTGCAATCCACACATGAACGGATATATGCGTATATCAAACAAGTTCATTAATTTGAATTTCAACATGTTCATGGAGTACTATAATACTGTACAACATGCTACTCAATTGAGGTGTTCAATTTTGGATTTAGTTCACTATTTTGACCTACTGAACGAGCTATTTCATTGAATCGAGATATTTCATTTTGGGTTTGATTCGCGTTTTTGAGTGGGTCAACTATTTGTCATATAGTAAATCGCTAGCAACGAGCATGTAAAAACACATTACTCCTAAGCATCATCTCTCCATCTAAAAAAGAAGTGG
This sequence comes from Triticum urartu, assembly GCF_003073215.2. Lineage (NCBI taxonomy): Eukaryota > Viridiplantae > Streptophyta > Magnoliopsida > Poales > Poaceae > Triticum > Triticum urartu. Next base: position 578,539,209 of record NC_053028.1, read on the forward strand.
CAAGCTAATATTTCAAAATTTGATCCGAATTGACTTGGTAAGGTAGACGTGGATGCTCGTTCTCCCAAAATTTGAACGGACCGTTAAACATCCTCTCTGCTTGGTGGAATTCGCCCGAGCAAATAAATGGGAGACGCGAAATTACCGTCCTATGTGGGACACGCATCAATTGGCCCATTGTACATCGAGGGTAGGTTCATAACTTCATCCAAGCGCGCCTTCTCCTCGGCCGAAATGACATGTGCCGAATAATTCATAAACCATGGTCGGCAAAACACATTCTCCTCGCCCAAAATAGCTCGCGCCCACTATTTCAAAATGCGCTCTCCTCGCCCAAATTCGCTCGCGCCCACTATAGTTCAAAACACGCCCTCCTCGCCCGAAATCGCTCCAGCCCAGAGAAGCAAAGTTACTCTACTATCCCCGACCCTCAGTACACAGACCCAAGCCGAGAAGCCTATTGGCAAGGGTAGAACTGTAAGTCCCCCTCACATTCCAGACAAATGCGTCCGTAAGACATGGTTCCACTCCCCTCCCAATTTCCCCTGCTCGCCCCCATTCATACCTCGTGGGCGCCAAATCACCTTCTCCCCGGGAAGCTCCCTTCTCCCGAGCCACAAAACCTCAGCCCCACCTCCCACTACAAAAAATACACTTCCGTGATGATACGTGTTTGTCATAGTAGGTCGCTTTTTTTGTCATGCATGTACATCCATGATAAATTTATGACAGAATCAAGATAGTCATACCTGTGCTGTCGTAGAAGTGTTCCATGACATTACCAAAATTATCATCACGGAAGTGTCCACTTCCATGACAATAAATCACGCGTCACAGAAGTGCTTTCGTCAAGGGTGACTGACACATGGCATCCACCGTAACGGAACGCCGTTAAGCTATCGGGTCGGGTTTTGGATCCGATAACCCGTTAACAGCCACGACCAATGGGGATTTTCCATGTGTAAAATCATCATTGGCTAGAGGAAACACGTGTCGGCTCATCGTTGGGACAGATGTCATCCACTCACTGGACAGAAGGCGCCTATGGTACGTCGACACGTGGCACGGCCCAACAGTGGCCCGTTCCTGTGAAAAGGCCGGCCCATTTGACTTGGTCAAAAGCTGGCGGGCCGGCCCATGGAAAGCCTGTTAACGCCCTATTCGCATATAGCCCATTTACAGCCCGCTAACCCAAGGCCCGTTACGCCCTATCCGAATTAGGCCCAGTAGCGTCATCTGGGCCGTCCAATATGATTCCAACCCGTTTTCACTTCTGGCCCATGTATAGCCCATGACGTCTTTCGGACCATATGAGGCCCTTTGTAACTCTTGGCCCATTAGCGGCCCATGCTGAAACTGGCCCGTAATGAATAGTGAGGGAGTCCTGGATTAGGGGGTGTCCGGATAGCCGGACTATACCTTCGGCTGGACTCCTGGACTATGAAGATACAAGATTGAAGACTTCGTCCCGTGTCCGAAAGGGACTTTCCTTGGCATGGAAGGCAAGCTTGGCGATACAGATATGTAGATCTCCTACCATTGTAACCGACTCTGTGTAACCCTAGCCCTCTCCAGTGTCTATATAAACCGGAGGGTTTTAGTCCGTAGGACGAAAAACAATCATACCATAGGCTAGCTTCTAGGGTTTAGCCTCTCTGATCTCGTGATAGATCTACTCTTGTACTACCCATATCATCAATATTAATCAAGCAGGACGTAGGGTTTTACCTCCATCAAGAGGGCCCGAACCTGGGTAAAACATCGTGTCCCTTGCCTCCTGTTACCAATCGGCCTAGACGCACAGTTCGGGACCCCCTACCCGAGATCCGCTGGTTTTGACACCGACATTGGTGCTTTCATTGAGAGTTCCTCTGTGTCGTCACTTTTAGGCCCGGTGGCTTCTCCGATCATCAACATCTATGTGATCCTGGGTGAGACCTTTCTCCCCAGAGAGATCTTCATATTCAGTGGCTTTGCACTGCGGGCCAATTCGCTTGGCCATCTGGAGCAGATCGAAAGCTATGCCCCTGGCCATCAGGTCAGATTTGGAAGTTTGGACTACACGGCCGACATCCGCGGAGACTTGATCTTCGACGGATTCGAACCACAGCCGAGCGCGCCGCACTGTCACGATGGGCATGGTCTAGCTCTGCCGCTGAACAGTGCCCTGGAGGCCGCACCTGTGTCCACTCCGACCCCTAGCTCGGAGCCGATCACACCAATCGAGGATGGGTGGTTAGACACCGCCTCGGGGGATGCAATCTCTACGGCGATCGAGCCGAACACCAGCCCTATTCTCTGCAAAGCCCGTGACTCCAAGGAGCCGGACTCCTCTCCTGACTCCGAGCCCTCCGCGCCCCTACCGATCGAACCCAATTGGGTGCCGATCATGGAGTTCACCGCCGCGGACATCTTTCAGCACTCGCCCTTCGGCGATATTCTGAATTCACTAAAGTCTCTCTCTTTATCAGGAGAGCCCTGGACGGACTATGGTCAGCAAGGTTGGGATGCGGATGATGAAGAAATTCAAAGCCCACCCACCACCCACTTCGTAGCCACTGTCGATGATTTAACCGACATGCTCGACTTCGACTCCGAAGACATCGATGGTGTGGACGCTGATGCAGGAGACGATCAAGAACCAGCGCCTATAGGGCATTGGAAAGCCACCTCGTCGTATGATATATACATGGTGGACACCCCAAAAGAAGGCAATGGCGATGGAACAGCGGAGGATAACCCCTCCAAGAAGCAGCCTAAGCGCCGGCGTCGGCGGCGCCGCTCTAAATCCCGCCAAAGCAAAAACGGTGATTCCGGCACGGGAGATAATAACACCCCGGACAGTGCCGAAGACAACCACCTCCAGCAAGATTCAGCACAGGAGGATGGAGAAGCCAGCCCTCATGAGAGAGCGGCAGACAGAGAGGTCGAGGACGATAATTATATGCCTCCCTCCGAAGACGAGGCAAGCCTCGACGACGACAAATTTGTCGTGCCGGAGGATCCCGTCGAACAAGAGCGTTTCAAACGCAGGCTTATGGCCACGGCGAGCAGCCTCAAGAAAAAACAACAACAACTTAGAGCTGATCAAGATTTGCTAGCCGACAGATGGACTGAAGTCCTTGCGGCTGAAGAGTATGAACTCGAACGCCCCTCCAAGAGCTACCCAAAGCGCAGGTTGCTACCCCAATTAGAGGAGGAAGCACCTAAACCTACATCACCAGTGCATGATGCAGCCGACCGGCCACCCCGTGGCCGCGACAGAGAGGCCTCTCGGCCCTCCACTCAAGCCGCACCCCGGCGCCGCTCAAAAAATACCAAGGCATGGGAAAATGCACCAGACCTGCAAGATATATTGGAGGACAAGGCAAGGCAAACAAGATCGATCTACGGATCACGTGGGCGCCCCACGGCACGAGACGGTACTTGTCACGCCGGATACAGTAAATCCGGCTGGGCCGAACACAGTAGACAAAGCTTGTTTGAGCTGCGTCGTGATATAGCCCAATACAGAGGCGCCGCACACCCGCTATGCTTCACAGATGAAGTAATGGATCATCAAATCCCTGAGGGTTTCAAACCCGTGAACATCGAATCATACGATGGCACAACAGATCCTGCGGTATGGATCGAGGACTATCTCCTTCATATCCACATGGCCCGCGGTGATGACCTACATGCCACCAAATACCTCTGTAGGATCAAGAGGTAGATGTGTCTAGAGGGGGGGTGATTAGACACTTAATGCTAAAGTTGCAATTTTTAGGATTTTTGGTTTAAGTGGAGTTTAGGCACAATTTCAACACACACAATACATATCAAGCAAGCATGCAAAGAGTATATGAGCAGCGGAATGTAAAGCATGCAACTTGCAAGAATGTAAAGGGAAGGGTTTGGAGAGATCAAACGCAATTCGAGACACGGATGTTTTTCCCATGGTTCGGATAGGTGGTGCTATCCTACATCCATGTTGATGGAGACTTCAACCCACGAAGGGTAACGGTTGCGCGAGTCCACACAGGGCTCCACCCAAGGGTAACGGTTGCGCGAGTCCACACAGGGCTCCACCCACAAAGGGTCCACGAAGAAGCAACCACCCACAAAGGGTCCACGAAGAAGCAACCTTGTCTATCCCACCATGGCCATCGCCCACACAGGACTTGCCTCACTAGCGGTAGATCTTCATGAAGTAGGCGATCTCCTTGCCCTTACAAACTCCTTGGTTCAACTCCACAATCTTGTCGGAGGCTCCCAAGTGACACCTAGCCAATCTAGGAGACACCACTCTCCAAGAAGTAACAAATGGTGTGTAGGTAATGAACTCCTTGCTCTTGTGCTTCAAATGATAGTCTCCCTAACACTCAACTCTCTCTCATAGGATTTGGATTTGGTGGAAAGAAGATTTGAGTGGAAAGCAACTTGGGAAAGGCTAGAGATCAAGATTCATATGTTAGGAATGGAATATCTTGGTCTCAACACATGAGTAGGTGGTTCTCTCTCAGAACATATGAGTTGGAATGGTGTATGCGTTCTGATGGCTCTCTCTTCGAATGAGAAGGAGGTGGAGGGGTATATATAGCCTCCACACAAAATCTAACCGTTACACAGTTTTCCAATCTCGGTGGGACCGAATCAATAAACTCGGTCGGACCGAAAATGTAAACCTAGTGACCGTTAGAGATTTCGGTGGGACCGACTGGATCAACTCGGTGGGACCGATGTGCTGGGGTTAGGGTAAATCCAAAACTCGGTTTGACCGATTACTCAAACTCGGTGGGACCGATTTGGGTAATAAGTGAAACTGAGATTTGGCCAAGCAAACTCGGTGGAACCGATTGCATATCTCGGTGGGACCGAGAATATTGCAATGGGTAACAGAGAGTTTGCAAGCCCATCTCAGTGAGACCGAGATCCCATCGGTGAGACCGAAATGATTAGGGTTTGGCAGTGGCTTATGAAAAGTGGAACTCGGTGGCGCCGGATAGGAAGAATCGGTAGGACCGAGTTTGGCTCAGGGTTTAGGTCATATGTGGAAGTGGGAAAGTAGCTGAGGGCTTTGGAGCATATCACTAAGCACATGAAGCAAGAGGCTCATTAAGCAACACCTCATCCCTCCTTAATAGTATTGGCTTTTCCTAAAGACTCAATGTGATCTTGGATCACTAAAATGTAAAATGAGGAGTCTTGAGCTTGAAGCTTTAGCCAATCCTTTGTCCTTAGCATCTTGAAGGAGTTCCCACAACCTTTAGTCCATGCCACTCCATTGTTGAACTTATCTGAAACATACTAGATTGAAATGTTAGTCCAATAAGAGATATGTTGTCATCAATTATCAAAACCACCTAGGGAGCACTTGTGCTTTCAACCTCCCACTCAAGCTTAAAGGACCAGCTCGGCATTGGCTTAACAGCTTGCCAGCAGAATTAATTGGTTGTTGGGAGGACCTGGAAGCCGCATTCCTCGACAATTTCCAGGGCACTTATGTGCGACCACCAGACGCCGATTACCTAAGCCACATAATTGAGCAGCCAGAGGAATCGGCCAGACAATTCTGGACATGGTTCCTAACCAAGAAAAATCAAATCGTCAACTGTCCGGACGCAGAGGCCCTAGCAGCCTTCAGGCATAACATCCGCGATGAGTGGCTTGCACGGCACCTAGGACAGGAAAAGCCAAAATCTATGGCAGCCCTCATGACACTTATGACCTGCTTCTACGCGGGAGAAGACAGCTGGCTAGCTCGCATCAATAACATAACCAAGAGCCCTGGTAATTCGGATACCAAGGACAGCAGTGGCAGGTCGTGTCGCAACAGGCAAAAGCACCGCATTAACGGCGACAATGCTGAGGATACAGTAGTTAATGCCGGATTCAGAGGCTCTAAACCCGGCCAGCGGAAAAAGCCATTCAAAAGAAATACTTCGGGCCCGTCCAGTTTGGACCGAATACTCGACCGCTCATGCCAGATACATGGCACCCCCGAAAAACCAGCCAATCACACCAACAGGGATTGTTGGGTGTTCAAGCAGGCAGGCAAGTTAAATGCCGAAAGCAGCGACAAGGGGCTGCATAGCGATGACGAGGAGGAGCCCCGGCCGCCGAACAACAGTGGACAGAAAGGTCTTCCCCCACAAGTGCGGATAGTGAACATGATATACGCAACCCACGTCCCCAAGAGGGAGCGGAGGCGTGCGCTAAGGGATGTATACACGATGGAGCCAGTCGCCCCAAAGTTCAATCCATGGTCTTCCTGCCCGATCACTTTTGATCGAAGGGACCACCCCACTAGCATCCGTCATGGCGGATTCGCCGCATTGGTTCTAGACCCAATTATTGACGGATTTCACCTCACTGGAGTCCTTATGGACGGTGGCAGCAGCCTGAACCTGCTTTACCAGGATACCGTGCGGAAAATGGGTATCGATCCCTCGAGGATTAAACCCACTAAAACGACCTTTAAAGGCGTCATACCAGGTGTAGAGGCCAACTGTACAGGCTCAGTTACACTTGAAGTGGTCTTCGGATCTCCGGATAATTTCCGAAGCGAGGAGTTAATCTTCGACATAGTCCCGTTCCGCAGTGGCTATCACGCACTGCTCGGGCGAACTGCATTTGCTAAGTTCAATGCGGTGCCGCACTACGCACACCTAAAGCTCAAGATGCCAGGCCCTCGAGGAGTCATCACGGTCAATGGAAACACCGAATGCTCTCTCCGAACGGAGGAGCATATGGCGGCTATCGCAGCGGAAGTACAAAGTAGCCTCTCAAGGCAATTCTCCAGTCCGACCATTAAACGTCTAGACACCGTCAAGCGCGCCCGGAGTAACCTACAACAAGACCGCATGGCACATTCCAAGCAAGCATAGCAATGCGGCCCCAACCCCATCCCTCGCGAACTTGTGAAACCAGTGTTGCGCGTACATAACTACGCTCTGGAAATATCATGGGCACAGGGGGAGAAGCACCATCACGGCACGCCCGAAACGCGGCTTAAACAACACTAGGGGCTGCCGATTTCTTAATTTTCTCTTATTTTCAGGACTCCATTCTCCGGAAGGCTTGTCCGGCAGTATAATTGCCGCACAAACGATACAACCAGGGAAGCAGAAAGCTACGCCGCACTATGGAACTCTAAGGTGGTCTCTATAACAAGCAGTATACCTGTTTTACATACCATTCCGCAGCTCACCCCTGGAAAGGACACGTTAAATAGTCCCATTTTTTGCTTATCGCACTATTTGTATCATTCTGCTTTGATCGCAGCTTTTTTTAAACAAAACAATGCATAGCTTCCGTCTATTATTGCATTACTCTTCTTTACAAATATATGTTCATTAATGACATGTTGCACCCGTACACTTTGGTACGGCCAATACGCCAGGGGCTTAAGTACCCCACAATAGGGTGTGAGAAGTCCGAACACTTTCACAAGTGCGGCACCCCGAACTTATAGCATTATATGCATCGGCTCTGAATCATGTCTTGGGTCAATAGTTGGGTTTGCCCGGCTCCTATGTTTTGGTACCTTACGTTCCATTATATCGGCTAAGGTAGCACTAGGAGAACTACTGCGATTGTGCCCCAGTTGAGCTAGGCTAAGCACCTCAGTACAGAAAGCTAAAACTGACCATCATGATGAGGCGAGAGCTGGTCGCTGTTCGAGAGGTTTTCGAGTCCCTAAAGACTTATGCCGCTTAGAGCGAGGAGTCAGCTTCATCCGGCCTAGGCGTGGATAGCGCCCCGAACTCGGTGTTCCGAACACTAGGGGCTTCGCCAAAATTTAAAATTATAGAATTCTATGGCTAAGTGAGAGTGTTCAAGCATTATAGTCTGATTGCCTTGTTTGTTGTGTTGAGCGCCTCCCTCGAAGGACCCAAGAATGGGAAAAAGAGCGCTCATGTTTATCCCGAACACCCCAGCACTCGTGGCATGGGGGCAGAAGCCGACGACTCGCCATCTCTCAAACTTGATAAACGGCCGCACAGAAGGTAATATTTTAAATTCAAAAGCGTTGCTTAGCGCATATGAACAAGTTTTCAGCGTACAGGATCACAAATGCGAGTTTACTAAAAAATTACATCTTTGGAGCATTCATCCGCTATAAGGCGGGAACCCTTCAGGAAACCCTCATAATATGCTTCCGGGACGCGATGCTCCTTGCCCGGCGGCGGCCCGTCCTTCACCAGCTTCTCCGCATCCATCTTGCCCCAGTGCACTTTAGCACAGGCAAGCGCCCTATGGGCACCTTCAATGCAGACGGAGCGCTTGATTACTTCAAGCCGTGGACAGGCATCCACCAGCCGCCTCACCAGCCCGAAGTAGCTCCCAGGCAAAGGCTCTCCAGGCCAAAGCCGAACTACGAAGCCTTTTATGGCCTGTTCGGCCACCTTGTGGAGCTCGACCATTTGCTTCAGCTGGCCGCTCAAAGGCACCAAGTGTCCAGCCTCAGCATACTGAGACCAGAACACCTTCTCCGTCGAGCTCCCCTCCTCGGCTCGGTAGTAGGCGGTGGCATCAGACGCACTGCGGGGCAAATCTGCGAATGCTCCTGGAGAGCTCCGGACTCGGGTAAGTAACAAGTAATTCACTTTCACGTGCTTGCTTTGCATAATGAATGCCTTACCCGCCGCTATCTTCTTCATCGCTTCAATTTCTCGGAGGGCTTTCTGGGCTTCGGCCTTGGCAGACTTCGCACTTTCGAGGGTTGCCGCAAGCTCGGACACTTGCGTCTTTGAGTCAAGCTCCAAACTCTCGTGTTTTTTCATGAGAGCCTGGAGCTCTTTCTGCACCGCCTCCACCCGCGCCTCCTGCTTCCCTCTCTCTGCGCGGTCCGCGGCCGCTCTGTTTTCGGCCTCGGACAGCGCTTGCTTAAGGGTTGCCACCTCGGTCGTGGCCCCTATAATAGCACGTTGATCCTGTCATTTTTTTGCAACCACATCTTCTCTATATACTTGCGCAAGGTATTACTTACCTTCCTTCTCCTCAAGTTGCCTCTTGGCATGGCCGAGCTCGTTCTCGGACTGCGCGAGGTTTTGCTTTAGCGTATCCACCTCCCCAGTCAGTGCGGCGGAGGCCAGCAGCGAAGCCTGCATACGCATATTGACTTGATTATGTTAGACTCTTGCGAATGTTATTAGATCCTCTATTCGGCTTTTCTTTCCAAATGCCGAACAGAGCATCAGGGGCTACTGTCTATGCGGTAATATTTTTACATATTCTTTACTTACCTCAAATCCTGTTAGAAGGCTGGCACAGGCTTCAGTCAGTCCGCTCTTGGCGGACTGAACCTTCTGGATCACCGCACTCATAATAGTGCGGTGCTCCTCGTCGATGGAGGCGCCGTTAAGCACCTCCAGCAAATTGTCCGGTGCCTCCGGTTGTACGGAGGTCACCGGCTCGGTAGGCTTGCTCCCCTTGGAAGGAGGCTACCTACCGGAGTCTGGAACCGTTGAAGGTTCCGACGCAGTGTCCGGCTCAAGGCCGGACTTGGAGCCCTTGGGGGTTCTATCCCCTTTACGCCTGGAGTCCGGGAGGTTGCCTTGCGGCGCCTCCAGGACCACCTCCTCCTGGCTTGGAACCTGTTGGGATGCCACCTCGGCGCCATCCGTAGGGTGGGGGGAGGAAGCCGTCGGAAGCAAATTCACATCTGACGAATCCAGGGAGCCGCTCGACGACTCATCGAGCCCGGCCTTGGGCGGACTGCATAGTCATATTCGGCGCAAGGAGGAGCTGTGCAAGAAAGGAACACTATGAATTGCTCTAGTGTCTGAATACTTACGATCTCGCGAAGGGCTTGGCCCTGTGCGGCCACTCCTCTTCGCCGTCGTCGGCGTTGGTGGAGTAGTCCGAAGGAGGGGTCTTCCCCTTCTTGGACCCTTCGGCCTCCCCAGTTGGGGCGGCCTTCCTTTTCTTCCCTCCCCCCGCTGGAGGGGGAGAGGTCTCTTCTTCCTCCTCCTCATCTTCATGGGAGGAGTGCGCCTTGGAGTCGTCGAATGATGAATCTGACACCTCCTGGTGCCGGGCACTCTTTCGAGTTCCCATGGCCTTCTTCTTGGCCTTCTTCTCCGGCACCACATAGGGTGCCGGAGCCAGCAGCTTCGCCAAGCGAGCGTCTGCTGGGCCTTCGGGAAAAGGAGCCGGACAATTGATCTGTCCGGACGTCTCCTGCCAATCCTGTCAAAGGTAAGGGAGCTTAGATCCCGCATGGAGTCAAACTATGAAAAACTAATACCCTGCAAAAGGTAAAAACAGCTTACCGCACGAGCGTGACGCTGCATGCTGAATCCGCGATCCTTGGTAGCGGATGCGGGGGCCTTGGCGCCCTTGAAAAGCACCTTCCAGGCATCTTCGTACGTCGTGTCGAAGAGCCTGCTCAGAGTTCGGTGCCGCGCCGGGTCGAACTCCCACAGGTTGAAAGCCCGTTGTTGACACGGGAGGATCCGGCGGATGAGCATAACCTGGACTACGTTGACAAGTTTGAGCTTCTTGTCCACCAGGGTTTGGACACATGTTTGGAGTCCAGTCAGCTCTCCTGGTTTACCACACGACAGGCCCGTCTCTTTCCAGGAGGTGAGCCGCGTAGGGGGTCCGGATCAGAACTCGGGGGCTGCGACCCATTCAGGGTCGCGCGGCTTGGTGATGTAAAACCACCCCGATTGCCACCCCTTTAGGGACTCCACGAAGGATCCCTGGAGCCATAGGACATTGGGCATCTTGCCCACCATGGCGCCTCCGCACTCCGCCTGGGTGCCGTGCACCACCTTCGGCTTGACATTGAAAGTCTTGAGCCATAGGCCGAAATGGGGGCGGATGCAGAAGAAAGCCTCGCACACGACGATAAACGCCGAGATGTTGAGGACAAAGTTCGGGGCCAGATCGTGGAAATACAGGCCATAGTAGAACATGAGCCCTCGGACAAATGGGTGGAGAGGGAAGCCCAGTCCATGGAGAAAATGGGGGAGGAACACCACCCTCTCATGGGGCCTAGGGGTGGGGATGAGCTGCCCCTCTTCGGGAAGCCGGTGTGCAATGTCGTTAGACAAGTATCCGGCCTTCCTCAGTTTTTTGATGTGTCCCTCCGTGACGGAGGAGACCATCCACTTGCCTCCCGCTCCGGACATGACTGGAGAAGGTTGAGGTGGGGTGTGCGGACTTGGGCGCTGGAGCTCGAGTGCGCGGAAATGGATATGCAAAGGAGGAAGAAGGCGTGGATGAAAAGGTGGATCCTTATCCCCTTATATGGGTGGACGCGACTAAGCGTCCCCACCAGCTTGGTAAAACTCACTTATCTCCCAAGCGCCATAATCAATGGCGCGGTTGGGTTACCCACACTCGTATGGATGAGAATCCCGGAATAAGGGGACACGATCTCTGCTTTGACAAGACGTGCTAAGGGAATCGCCTCGCTAAACGCGTTGAGGTGGGACAGTAAAACAATTCGAATAAAGACTTGGCCATGGTGTGATGTCACGCTACGGAATACGTCAGTAGATTAGATTTGTGTAAATATTATTCTCTCTATGGCAATATGTGGAAACTTATTTTGCAGAGCCGGACACTAGCTTTGTGTTCAAAATCTTCTATGAAGTACTTGGAGGAGGAACCTGCCTTGCAATGCCGAAGACAATCTGCGCGCCGGACTCGTCGTCATTGAAGCCTGGTTCAGGGGCTACTGAGGGAGTCCTGGATTAGGGGCTGTCGGGATAGCCGGACTATACCTTCGGCCGGACTCCTGGACTATGAAGATACAAGATTGAAGACTTCGTCCCGTGTCTGGAAGGGACTTTCCTTGGCGTGGAAGGCAAGCTTGGCGATATGGATATGTAGATCTCCTACCATTGTAACCGACTCTGTGTAACCCTAGCCCTCTCTGGTGTCTATATAAACCGGAGGGTTTTAGTCCATAGGACGAAAAACAATCATACCATAGGCTAGCTTCTAGGATTTAGCCTCTCCGATCTCGTGGTAGATCTACTCTTGTACTACCCATATCATCAATATTAATCAAGTAAGACGTAGGGTTTTACCTCCATCAAGAGGGCCCGAACCTGGGTAAAACATCGTGTCCCCTGCCTCCTGTTACCATCTGGCCTAGACGCATAGTTCGGGACCCCCTACCCAAGATCCGCCGGTTTTGACACCGAAAAACAGTGTATCACTTTACACCCATTAACGGCCCATGGTGAAACTGGCCCGTAATGAGCAGTGTATCACTTTATACCCATTAACGGCCCGTTATTCCGTTGGGCCGTGTCCAGCCCATGTTATCTTTTGGCCTTCTCAGAGCCCATTTATTCTTGGGCTCATTTCTAGCATTCGTTTACTTATGGCCTGTTACTGTCATTTTCTGCTTGTGGGCCAAAGTCAGCCCGTGGTTACAGTCGGCCCATTTGTGGTCCGTTAATACGTTGGGCCGTTTTCATAGCGTCATCAAATACGGCCTATTAACGATGGCCCGTTATGGTCGGCCCATGAACGGACGATTCCAACTCTAGCCCGTTTACGGCCAGAATGCGGTCTGTTTGGCCCATGTTTGGCCAATCGATCATACATCCCATATAAGGCCCATTGATGATATGGCCCGTAGAAGGCCCATTGATGATACGACCCGTAGAAGGCCAATTGTTTCTACAGCCTGTAGAAGGCCCACTGTTTCTACGGCCTGTAGAAGGCCCACTGTTTCTATGGCCCGTAGAAGGCCCATTGTTTCTACGGCACGTAGGAGGCCTAGTGTCACTACAGTAAATATTAGCCCATGGTTATTGTGGCCTAGTTTTAAAAAATAGGTTATTGCAGCCACTAGCAAACCGCAGAAAAAGAACTGCACTGACTACAAGCAAACAAATAAACAAGACAACAAGGAAATAAATAAGCAAGCAACTTACACTAGGCTATCATGGCTATTACACATATTACATCCACTGGGCATCAAAGTTCGCCACCAGTTCAAATATAGGGAACACAACAGCATATAAACGCCGCAGCAAAACAAGTCCAGAACTGAAACCACTTCAGAAGAGCTCAAGAAACAATATCCTGGGTACCCATAATGCTGGCAAGATGCTTAGCAAGCTTATTAAGTTTCTCTTGTTTGGCGCTTAAGTCCTTTAGCGCTTGCTATTGCACCAGAAAGTATGCATCTGAATTCTGCTGGGACTTCCTCAGTCCTTCGGCTTCCTGTCGCATAACACCTGATCGATGTCTTTCAACTTGAAGTTGAGACTCAATAAGCCGAACTGATTCAGGCAATGAGTTCGAAGAGCTGGTGCCAGCAGTGGTAGCCAGTAACTCGAACACTACATCAAGACATGACTTTGGGGTTGTCTCAGTGTCTTCAATATAGTTTTTATCAGCTTTCTTGGAGACCAACAGGGATGTCTCACTATCTTGAAGCTTATCTACATTACTTCCTTTACCATTGCATAACAGGGTACTCTTCTCCAATATTTTATCCGCGTTCTAAAAGAGAAACAAACAAACACATCTCAGGTTTATAATGTAGTATATGAAACTCATTTTGGTAAACCAGTTCAGTAGTAAGGTGGATAGGATAACAGCATGAAACAAACATATATCTATGTAGTATGGTCACTGTATGGTCTATATCATTCTAGTTTATGTTGCCAAATCAAGATAGATACAGTTCGAATCATATCTATTTAAGACAAAGCAGCATAGACAGAATATAAGTGTGGGAAACTACACAGCAATAACAACACTTGTAATGTGCATGGCATCAGAACATAACTGTTTATTCAATTGAAACTGAAATCAACATAGAGCAAGTTACAATAGCAAACAACCAAACACGTTGAAGAAACAGGTTTAAAACATACCTGTTGCGCCATTGGAGTTTCATTGCATCCTTCAAATTTGAAATTAGTTGGTATCAGTAAATACAGTGATGCAAGAGCAAAGTAGTATGAACCATAGCTACGGAACCTGACCTGAGAACAATTCTTCTTCTGCTTTAAGTGTTGACTTCGGGTTCGGAATGGTGGTCCTCGTGATTTGGGCACTGCAGTTGCCTTACTAACTGCTCGTGTTTGGGTGCTATGTGATGGAGACGGTGCTGTGTCAACGGGAACTGGGTGTCTATCTGCTGGGGTTGGGGTTAGAAGGGGTGTATCTGGTTCTCTGTCCAACTGGGTAGGGGTACAATCTGCATGAGTGTGGGTTATGTGTGGTGGGGCTGGTTCTTGGGCAAGTACAACCGTGGTTCTATCTGCATCAACAGGTAGCACGATATTTTCTGAAGACCGTGTTTTTACTCCCACAGATACTGCCATCACTCCCTCTAATTGAAATGGCTGATAAACAAGAAAAGTAATTGAATGTACAGACATTGTAAGATAGACATGTGCAATGGATAGTAGGGAAGAAAACAGGGCATGAAATAATTCACATTTATGTTGTCTAAGCAAATAGAATAGCAGGACATAATTTCACATATATGATGGCTAATTAAACAGGGACACAATTTCACATGTATGATGGCTAACTAAACAGGATAGAATGACATACTTCAAAATATGATGACTATGTAAACAGGATGACATGATATAACTATACGATGTGTCTATTAAAGTGGTTGGCATGCCATAAATCACAAACATGCCGTCGATGGAAACATGATGGTATGATATAATTCACGGATAGAATGACATAATTTAAATATGATGACTATGTAAACAGGATGAGATGATATAACTATATTATGTCTTTAGAAAATGGGTTGGCATGCCATAATTCAGATACATGCTGTCTATGTAAACATCATGGCATGACATAATTCAAATATATGATTTATATACTAAGGAAGTGAGCAGAGGGCAATCACATATATGATGTGTCAACTAAGGAGATGGCATTCAATATTGTGTATATGATGTAAAAACTAAGCATTGCAATACAACATATGCATTATATGAGTAATATAACCCTGCCAAGTTTGAGCATACACCTCAGGGGGATAATAGGACTGGTCATCTTCCTCTGAATCCTCCTCTGAAGAGCTATCTGTAACCAGCAAGATATATGCTTCAGCAGGTAGCATTGTCTGCTCTGAAGACCATGTTTTCACTCCATATTTCTCCATCACCAATTCAAATGGCTGATGCACAGGAAGAGCAGTTGAATATACAAACATTGTCGACAAAAGCAATGAGAAATAATAAAAAGGACGGTATGATATAATTCACATATATGACGCTTGCCTAAACAGCATGGCATTGCATAATTCACATACATAATGCCTTGCAACAAGATAACATTGCATAATTCACATATATAATGTCTTGCAACAAGATGGCATTGCATAATTCACATATATGGTAATTAGACACTAAACAGGTGGCATTCACACAAAGCATGTTTAAACTAAGCAAATGACATAGCAATGCAAGATACCATATGCACGATATGAGCAACATAACCCTGCCAAGTTTGAGCATACACCTCAGGGGGATAATAGGACTGGTCATCTTCCTCTGAATCCTCCTCTGAGGAGCTATCGGTAACCAGCAAGACATGTGCTTCATCAGATAGCATTGTCTGCTCTGAAGACCTTGTTTCCACTCCAGATTTTTCCATGACTGTGCCAAATGGCTGATGCACAGGAAGAGTAATTGAATGTACTAAAATTGTTGACAAATTTAACACGTAATAAAAAAATGATGGCATGATATAATTCACATATAAGATGACTGGCTAACCAGGGTGGCATTGCAAAATTCACATATATGATGCCTGGCTAGACAAGATGGCATTGCATGATTCACATATATGATAAAGAAACTAAATAGATGGGATTGACACAAAGCATGTCTAAACTAAGCAGGTGACATCTTTAATGTATACAGTAAGCAATGCAAGGCACCATATGCATGATATTACCAACATCAGCATGCCAAGTTAGAGCGAAGACCTCATGGGGTAAATAGGAGTGGTCTTCTCCTTATGAATCCCCCTCATAACAGTTAACTTCCTCTTGATTACGATCCGAAATGGGTGGAGGGGGGCTGCCTTTGCGCCCACCATGGAACGACGTCTGCATGAAATTTTATTGCCACGCAAGGCTCGTCTCTTTTGCTCTACATGATAAGTTCCATTGTGTACAATAAATGGCATGCATAGGAATAAAACATAGTGAGATTATGTAAGGAGTGCATGCACAAATCCAGAGTGATGGTAGCAAACTGTGGATAGACCAAAACCAATGATAGCAGGCAGATAATAGCTTTAGTTAAAAAATACAGATAATGGCTCCTTTAATGTTTGTTTTCACCCAACATGAAACTCATAGTAGACACCGGAGATTAACCAGATAGTAGACAGATAGTACTGATTGCTGCCCCAATATGTACCCCACAACCATTTAAAAACTCAAGTTTCAGCATTAGTTTGGACCTGACTCGGAGTCTAATAGGTGAACACGATAATAATGTAGCATGTCATCATATTAAGCGACACATAACGTAAGCAGACACGGAAGAGTGCGACCTCTCTTGCGGACCCGTGTAGTCCTCAAGGTCATCTGCTCAGTTGATGATGGTAATGCAGTTGCCATGGCTGCCGGCGGCGGGGAAGAAGATCTGAGGCGGCGAAAGACAGTCTGGAGAGCGGATCCCTGCTGTGGTGAACCCTTCCGTCGTTGGAGCAGCTGAGCTGGGGTGGAACACAGTGCCGTAGGAGCAGGACAAACCACACAAGGTTTTCTTTGACACATATCTGTAACAGAAGTAATTGAGTAAGGGCTTGTTTGAATTTGAGGATTCTAACAATGCAGGGATAGGAAATAGACAGGAATAGGATAGGAATGCACGTGTAAAACAGAGAATTTAAAAACACATGATTTCTGCCAATCTGGGTGTTTGATCCACAACAATTGGAAGATCACAAGATGCAAAAAAGCACGGTGAGATTAAGTCAAACCACAAGAAAATGTACGGTTATAAAGCTATTATGCTACTATCTCTTAGTCTTGTGCTTGATGAATAGGAATATGAAAAGGAGGAGAAGTGGAAATTAGAATTCCTACGATTTTTCTTTCAAGGAGACACTAAAGGAACAAATCCTACAGTTTTCCTTTGCTCCATTCCTTTGCACCAAATTCATGAAAAGTAGTACCATAGGAAACTTTCCAATTCCGATGTTTTTCATTCACTTTTCCTTTCAAGCACTGGCGATTCTAGTAGGCAGGCTTGAGCAAGGAAAATCCTACACTAAAAAAATGTTTTTGTGCTACTTCTATTACTTTGGACCCAGGCCACTGCCATACTAGCTCAACTCTCAGGCCCATCGACAAATGCACAGCTCAAACGCGCAGAGATAAATAATGATGGCGTTTAAGAGAGTCCATCATGGATAGCTAAGTTGCCTGGTACCTCACTGCTTGTCATATAGTAGGATAAAATAATCGTATTTCCCGTTACTATGAGTGCTCAGTGGATAATATATATAACATGTAGAGTAAAAAAGAGATGCAACAAGTGTACAACCTCTTTGGCGAAGCCATGTCGATCTCAGCGTGATTGGGTTGGCCGATGAGGATGCTCCGGCTGACTTGGCTGTCGGAGGAGGGGAAGAAGATCTTAGGCGTCTAGAGATGGAGCCCGAGGTACTGCTCCGCTGTGATGGAGGGTTTCGTCGTTGGAGCAGCTCCGGTGAGTTGTACGACGCCGAGGCTGAAGCAGGACAAGAGAGACAACGAACAACGTTAACCTGAGTGGAATTCTAATAGCATCTCCAATACATGATGTAAAATACATAAACACAAAGTGCTAGATGTAAAATACATCAGCCTCTCATCTCTGAACTTAACTGTCGAAACTGAATTTAACTGCCGAAACTTAACTTAACTATCGAAACTGAACTTAACTGTCAAAACTGAATTTTGCTGCCAAAACTGAATTTTGCTGTCGAAACTGAACGCACTAGCAAGGTGAGGCTACACGTCGGTCGACTGACTTTTTCATCTCTGGTTAGTCGATTTTGCAGCCGTTGGATACAAAATCAAGGTCCTGCAGTTCATCTTCAACCTCCACCCCCCTGAGCTGGCCAAATAGCAGCCCCCCGCCGCCCGCAGCTAGCTGTGCGCCGCCTCGCCCGCCCCGAAAACACTCCCCACCGCCGGTCCGCCGCCGCCCCGGCCATCCCTCTAGGCCCCCCGTGCCGAGATTTTTCTCCGGTGATCCCCACGCCACCGCCCCGCCAATGCCCCGCCACCGCTGGCGACCATCGCCCCATCCTGAACCCTAAGATAGATAGTGGGGTACCTCTCCAGCGAGCCCCCCCTCCTCGCTGCGGCTGGTTCTTCCTTCACCCCGGCGACATCGGAGTGAAGTGTAGCTAAATCAGAGCAGCATCGCAAGCAAGAGCAAGAGCGAGAGCAACAACGCGAGCAAGAGCAATAGCAAGAGCAGACTAGGCAGGGGACTGAGAGCAAGAGCAGAGCAGCAGCGCGAGCGAGAACTAAAGCAGTAGCAGGTCCTACTGATGTGGACGTCGCCGTCGAGGGAGCGACGCCATGGAGGAAGTGGCCGGCGATGCCGCCGTGGATGGAGCCGCGCCGTGTCGGCTCGGGACCGAGCACCGGCAGCACCGTGAGATCGAATCAAGAAGAAAATGCGGCGATTAGTGTACAACCTCTTTGGTGGCGCCGATTAGGCCGCAGCTTCATCCGAGGAAACGGTGATGATGATGCTCTTCCGGTGGTGCAGGTGAAGACGGCGGTGTGGGAATGGAGGTGGCGCGAAAGACGAGGGGAACGTCGGGGCAGCTCCTTGGAGGTGGAGGACGGTGTGGCTGAACCGGCGGGACGATGAGATCAACGACGGATCCTCATCTGGTACAGTGGATGAGGGACGTCGAGGTGTTGCTGTGGACGGCATCGTCGGGGAAGAGGCTCCGGCTGGGTGGCGGACGGAGCAGGGTGTGGGGTTTTGTCGCGGGTTTTCACGACCTCGGTGTACGAATGGGTGGGTGGATGGGATGGCAATGGGGAACCATGGCTTATAGACGTGCTTGTCCGAAATGTGGGGTAAGTTACGAAAGTACCCCCACCGATTTGAGGCGGTTCTTTCGGTTCAGGGGTACCACGGGCATTTCGCGTGTCGGGATTTCATAGGAGGTGGGAGTTTTCGCACGCATTGTAATTTCAGAATAGCAAGGCGCGGGTTGAGATGGAGGGAGTTGTCGGAGCACAATGAGACAAAGATATATCTTAAATATTTCGGGCTAACAAGGCGCGGGTTGAAGAGGCGGGAGTTTCCCAGCACGATAGACAGAGACGCTAGCTTGAATTTTCGGCATAACAAGGCGCGGCTTGAAATTTCGGAAGAACAAGCTTAACGTGTACCAAAAAAAGACAATTTGCACCTCAACACGCACAACACACACACAAACACCATTTAGACTAGAGTAAGGTACACGTGCATTGCACGCATGAGATTTGGCAACCAAATTATGACTAAATACCACGTTATAGCATGCAAGATTTGAGTCATATATGCATGATGTAGATGTTCATTTTATTCTTATAGTTCATTTCATTCAAAATCATCTAGTTTTTATAAGAAAGCTAATCTATTTTAAGATTCATGGAATTGTGCGTTGTAAGACATAAAGTAAAAACAAATAATGGCAAATCATGTAGAAAAACATTTGGGCAATTCTGATACGGAAGATTCTAGAACAAATAAGAAGTGCTTGTGTTTTGATGTTTGTGCATTATGCTTAAGTTCAACCATGGAGTCTTCTAGATTATACATGTGGCGAAATCTGGTGGAATCTAGATGATATCCAATGGCCAGTAGTGCTCAAATTTGCCATCTTTGGACTATCGGATTCGCCTCATCCAACGACCATCTTTCAAAGTTAAAGTTACCAGCACACAATATAAAAAATATATAATATATAATATATATACATAGGGGTATAGATATAGATATGTGATGCAAAAGCCGCCCATCATCTACAATTAGAATAGTGTGTCCATGCACGGATGCGACGTGGCCAAATGATGTCTGCCATCGGTATCTCAAATTCAAATCAGTCTGACCTTGTTCAATGTGTATACATTACAACATGTTCGTTTCCAAACCACACTGCGCAGATCTCCATTATATTCATGCATGCATGGGTTTCAAACATCAGGATCTCTTATTCAAATATTTGAATTCAACTTTACATTGATTGTGACCTCACCTATTCAGCTATTCTTTTACACCCACATAGTAGTCTTCTCTTTATAATTGTACCACTAACCTTCTCTCGTGCATGCATGCACACACACTACCAGTTGGCATTATCCATCACACGCATGCAATCTTTTTCTTCAGGTCGGTCTCCCATGAAGGCACACACCAACACACACACCCCTCTCCATCATATCGGGCATTCTTTATCTCTCATGCGTGCATGCGCAACGATCGATGTTCCTCTATGTATGTGTGTATATAGCTAGGTCTTTCATAGTTTTCCACACAAATCGATCAATCGATATATCAAGTGAGGTCTCACCCTCTTTCCCACGTCCACATCGATCAATCTATACCTCTCTATATAGGATTAACATATATAGCTAATACACCCACATTAATTATGTATCCAATGTCCCCCTCTCATCATCCATGCCTTCCGCTTCATCTCTCAGACGCGTGCACAATGGCGAAGACAGGGGGCAGTAAGGGCCCTGCCCCCTCCCCCCTAACATCACTATATATCAAGGCTAATATGAATGTGATCATTAGACAATTGCTGCTAAAAATGGTTTAAGGTCATGAATTGACCCTCCTCGTAAAGGATTAGCAATGCTTGGCCCCCTAGCTCATTTATTTTTCATGGCTTCGCCACTGCGCGCATCAGTGCACGTGTTCGCCCTCTCTCTCTAAATATTGATCTCGCACTTGTGCATTCCTTCATAGTCTCCCTCCACTTGGCCCCTCACACCATCTTCTAGCCCCCCACCGGATTTTGCCACATGTACAATCTAGCAGACTCCATGGTTGAAGTTAAGCATAATGCACAAACCTCAAAACAACAGTGGTTCTCTTTTGTTCTAGAATCTTCTGTATCATAACTGCCCAAAAATTTTCTAGTTGAATTGCCATTATTTGTTTTTACTTTATGCTTTACAATGCACAATTCCATGAATCATAAAATAGATTAAGGGCTTCTTTGATTCAAAGGATTCTCAAAGGAATTTTGGAGGATTCTAATCATTAGGAATTTTTCCTATCTTGGTTGTTTGATTCGTAGGATTGTAAACCATAGGAATTTTTCCATATGATTCATTTGCACTAGATTTCATAGGAAACATCCCATCCACTCAAACCTCTTTGAAAGAATTCTGCGTTTTTTCTATGCACAATCAAACACTCGTACAATCCTGTAGGATTCAAGATGACATTCCACTATAATCCCATGTTTTTCCTATTCCCGCGTTCTTAGCTTTTTTTATAAAAACTAATTGATTTTGAATGAGATGAACTATAAGAATTAAACGAAGGGCTACATCAGGCATATATGACTCAGAGCTTACATGCTATAGTGTGGTATTTATTCATAATTTGGTTGCAAAATCTGATGCGTGCAATGCATGTGTACCTTACTAGTACTTCGAGTATGTGCAAAACACGTAAATTAGAATACCAATGGCACGCTACATAGTGTCTCTCTTACAGTTAATGAAGCCATGTGGCACATGTGTAGGCGTTGTCGTGACCTCCTTGGGTGGATTGATCATAGTGACGTGCTGCTGGTTCCAGAAGAATGTACTCGTCCTCCCTGAGCCATACTGGCGGTACATGCACGAAGCGAAGATGTGCACACACGCCATGCACGCACTCATTCCTCGCACGCACACGCGAGTACACGAGCGGACACAATTTTGTACCAAGATCCACCCCATGTGATAATTTGACGCGTGTAAAGTCGTTCACTTCATTGATGGTGAATTAATACAGCGCATGCAAATTGAGTGGACGTGAGGGCGGAAGAAAGACATTATTACTCCACTGCGCGCATGCGAGTAGTTAAATCATGGGTTGCTAGTAGTACTTCCATTGGTCTCCTTCATATTTTGTGCCAATTTTTGACAGTAACATAATATTTGCGCATTTGAGCAGTGTAGTAGTACTTGAAATTTATGTTCCGCTAAACTCATTGGGAGCCATTTCGGGCCTCGAAACCAAAACCATCAATTAATCTTTACCTTGTTCCCATCACATTCGAAAGCCTGCTCACACCTACTAGTAGTACGTACCAAACCTGAACGTGTTCCCACTATGCAGGTATTAGTACTAGTGCTAGTACTTAGGTTATAAAAAGGGGAACTACCTAACCGAAAATCACTCTACCTTTCGTCCTCATAAGTGCTTCTTCTTCGTCCATCGTTGCCATGGCCGGTGAGCAGAGCTCTAGGTCGAGAACTACTCGTAACAAGGGAGCGGCAACCAAGGCTGCGGAAAAAAAGAGAGGGCTCGCCACCATGCAGAGACCTCGAAAGATCTCTCACGGGCAGGCGATGGCTCCCAGGAGCGCCCTAGCCGCGGAGGCGAACATGCCGAGCCGGCGGAGCTGGAGTCGTTATCCCTCGACGGCAATGCCCGATCAGCTCAATAAGCAGAAGGAGTTCATCCAAGGCTTGATGGAGTTGTTGAAGGAGAGCCTCGACGATATGCCTGCTGAGCTCAATTAGCAAGGGGAGTTGACCGTTGGCTTGGTGATGCTGCTGAAGAAGAGCATTGCCTCGGAGAAGAAGGCGACGGGCGAAATCCCGCGACTTCGGGAGGACAATGCGAAGCTCTGCCACGAGATCGACCTGTTGAAGGAGAAGAACGCCGGCTGGAAGAAGCTGCATGAGAATAGTAGTTCCTCGATGAAGATGCTGCAGGCCCTCGCCATGGAACAGAAGGAAGAGTTGGCGAAGCTCCGCATCGAGCACCCGGCTACTGTCAAGGTATGTAATATGGCCGTGGAACAGATGATGAAGGCTCGCGTCGAGAAATACCGCGTCATGGACACAATGATGAAGATGGTGGAGGAGACGCGCAAGGAGATGGAGGTCGTGGAGGCGATGAAGAAGCAGTTACGACTCCGCGGCGAATTAGATCATTTGGGGTGATAATCCTCCTTCTTCTTTTGCTCCTGTGTTTCATCTTTTGCTTCGGGTGTTTCGCCACACGTGTCACGTTCTCTGCGAGGCATGAATAGAACAATGCTAACAATGAGATGACTAGCAAATTAGATCATTTTTTATCGCCATATGGCACTGGGCTGCCGTGTTTCGTGCTCCTCCGTCGCAGTACTACTCCAGTGGAAAACTTGAGTATACCGCATGGTTCTTTGCTCCTCCTCGATCAGGTCGTCGGCGCATTTATACGAGCAGTCAAATCACAAGGCCCCGCCTTCCAGCAGTAATGAGCCATCAAATCACAAAGGCCCTCGCCTCTCGTGAAACTGACCAAGCTAGACTGCCCTGCCCTCTAGCCTTTTAAAGAATGTATACTTTTGTACAACAGTAGTATTGATGGATTGCACCATGGAGCAAAACTTGAAATTAAAAAAAAGGTGGTACATATAGAGAGCGCTCGTCGCCAAATTATGCATATAGTACTATTAAAAAGGCTAGTCACAATAATGCTGTCCAGCACAACCCACCCCTCAAATAAAACTAAGAGGGTGCTTGGATACGTTTTAGTCCCATGACTAAAAGTAGTGGGACTAAAACATGCTAGCCTCACCCATGCTTGGATCCAAATACTAAAAAAGCTAAAATCAAGTTAATGAGCATTTATTATCCTCCAAACCCTCCAATCCAGAACTCGCCTGTGTTAAAGGAGAGGAGTTAAATGAGTAGAGAGAGGACTAATCCACATTTTAGTAGGGGTACCCCTGACTAAATTTTTTTAGTCTCAAGACTAGTTTTAGCCCCTCTTTAGTCAGGGGTGCTTGGAACTTTAGCCTCTTAAAGAGACTATTTTTAGTTAGACTAAAATAAGTCCCTTGGATCCAAGCACCCTCTAAGCATCCTGGAATTCTTTAACAAAACTAAGCACCCTGGAATTCTTTGACAACTAAACTGCTGGCTATATGATGTTGGCCATATATATTGTACGTATATAATGTGAAGAAACGAGTGGTAGTACTATACCAACTAAAAGATGAAATGTAAGAAATACTAGTATGTACGTATTGAAGAGTTAAAGTAACGAGAAGAAACATAACATAGTTCTGCTAGGGGCTCAGCACAACACACCCCTCAAATTAAATTAAGCACACCTGAAATTAAACTTTGCAACTATTCCGGTAGACACTGCATTAGAACCACCATGAGCAATGACACTGCCACCTTACTCGGAGTCCTCGTCCACGTCCTCGACTTTTTCCTTGTCCCTGTTCCACTTGGCCGATACTTCTTTGCTTAAACCGCACACTTGGCTGTTGCTCTTCATCCAAACCTTGTAGATATTGAAGCAAAGGTAGCCATCCATTGCAGCGTAGTGGATGTGGTCTATATCTAGTACATTCCGCTGCCATGCATGACGATGAAACGTGTAATGAGGTTTCTCCAGTTTACCGTACGAAGGATGAACTGTGGCTCCTGCCAGGGTCAGCATTGAAGGCTGACGAGAGGACACCAGCCGATTCTTCCGGAGCTCGAAGGTGTTGCCTACAACGAGGCCTATCCGATGCAGGAATTCTTTGTCGTTACCAAAGTCTACAATAACGAATTTGACTAGGTTGCTCTCGAGGAAGTCCTTAAAATCTTGGCACTCAACGTCGGCATGGCATATGTGGTAGACCAAGCATAAGTCATGCACGCAAACCTGGATCACGGCGGGCTTCTTCCTCTCTTTGTCCTTTAGATCCTTCTCTCGTCCCAGGACCGTGGTGTACTCAACTTCTAGCCCAATGACCCACTCATCATCTGAGTCTTCGAACATGTGTCTGAAGCGAGAAAGGCATCCTTTCACCGTCGCGGAAGAACGGGTGTAGATGACGTCGAACTCATCGTCGGTGATGGTTCTAACCTTATACTCACCGCCGATCGTGGAGATTTGGGACGCCATGGATTTGGAAGGAGGGTTAGGATTAGTGGAACTGCCGTAATGTGAATGGACGGGACAACTAGGAGTGAACCGCCATAGTATTGAAGGACGTGCAGGGACGAGTAGGAGCGAACTTCCAGCGTGCGAACGGCAGGGTAGTGGCTTTCCATTCTCCCATGATATGGGCTTCCGAGAGCCCTTGGATCTGAGATCGAACGGTTGCATGGCGTGATTCTAGACCTATGGGTGAATATCCTATCCTGGAGGGTTATTCTGGAAATTTTCAGCAACTTAGCATGCGACCGTTTGATCTCAGATCCAAGGGCTGCCAGCAGCCCGTATCATGGTCGCGCCTACCATGACCGTCGCGTCGCTCGCGCGGTCGCGCCCTTGGAGATTTAACACGGTGCATTAGGCTATCTGACGTTGGCATGTCATACATAGTCATCACTTAGTTACTCATACTACAACAAGGTTGGCTATAAGTGATTTTTTACTCCTCTCTATCTCTTTCTTCGTACTCAAGGAAGAAACGGTGCTAAGCGCGTGTATTTATTGCATTTGCCAAGGAGTGACCTCTTCCAATGAAATGGTGTTGCTAAGTTTGCTTCATTTAATTAGCTATAGACTCAAAATTGTCTTTTCACCTAGGTACACACGCTTAGCACCGTTTCTTCCTTGGGTCACCAAACTAGTCTCTCTCTTCTTGATTAACTTGCCACATCAGACTTTATGCTTATGTGGCAAGCTTAAGCACCTGTAGGAGCAAGTAAAAGTAAGTACAATAGTGCGCTTTACATGGCATTTTTGCATATGTGGAGGAAAGAGAGGCAAGGAAAAAGTGGAGAAGTGGGCTCTCATGCAAGAGCCAGCCTCTACTACATGGTGGAGCATTGGGAGAGGCACCTGTATGGAGGTGGCCAGGAATCTGGGAGACTCACGCCGGTCGTAGCGCCGCAGTTAAAATGATAATGGCAAGTCAAATCACGGGCCCCACCTGTCCAGCAGTAACTCGTTGTCAAATCACACAGCCCTACGTTTACAGCAGCCTACTCCCTCATCTTCTCGTGTCTCTGTCGAACCGACTAGGCGGAAATGCCCCGCCACCTACCGCGTAGGAAAAGCCCCGCCCTCGACTTTTAAATAGTATACAGTATACTAATTTTGTATCCATGGATTGCGCCCGTGCCATGGAGCAAAGCATCTAGAAAACGGAGGAGAGACGGTGGTCTTGCAATAGAGAAGAGGGAGAGGCGAGACGGTGGTTTTGGAATGGAGATGATGGAGAGGAGAGGAGGTGGTTTTGCAATGGAGAAGAGGGAGAGGAGCGTGCAGCAGCGATTTAGGATTGAACGAGAGGGTCGGCACGCTCTGACTGGATCAAAATCAAAATCAATTTGGTGACATGCATTCACATTTTGCTTGTAAAATACAGTACGTGGTCAAACTTTGACCCAAAATACGCGAAACAACAAAAAAATACTTCCAAGACCAACGCCGCTCTTCTGCTCTTCTCCTCTTAAACCACCGCCGCTCCTCTCCTGTTCCAATCTAAATGAAGCGCCGCTCCTCTCCTCTTCCATTTCAAAACCACCGCCCCTCCTCTCCTTTTCCAGTCCAAAACCAGCGTTGCTCCTCTCCCGTTCTAATCCAAAACCAGCGCTGCTCCTCTCCTCTTCCATTCAAAAACCACCGCCGGCGAGTGAAGGTGCTGTGGGGAAGTAGATCGATGGAGGAGTACAACC
Organism: Triticum urartu; assembly: GCF_003073215.2. Classification (NCBI taxonomy): domain Eukaryota; kingdom Viridiplantae; phylum Streptophyta; class Magnoliopsida; order Poales; family Poaceae; genus Triticum; species Triticum urartu. Next base: position 578,566,006 of record NC_053028.1, read on the forward strand.
GATACATGAGGATCGCAGACGGCGACCCTGCGAAGCTAGCTAGGATGTTGGAGATACAGTCTTGGTTTGACAACAAGGACCAACTAGCGGCGACAGCGACATCCATGGCCAAATATCTGCAACACAGCGAAAAGGCGGTGATACTCCCGGAGGGAGTCGCGCCGGAGTACATAGAGCTGCTCCTCTGGGCCATGGAGCAAACAGATTCGCCGAATCCGATCGTGAGGGAGCGGTGGTGGGAGTATCGATCCCAGATGGAGCATCCACCAGAGATTGAAGGATCGAGCATCTACAGGGTGCCGTTTGTGAGGGTGTCCTGCCAGAGCGAGCCGGTGGAGTCTTCGTCGACCGAACCCAACTGCAAGAGGAGAAAAACAGTTGGCCCAACGACGCTTCCCCGCCATCGTCTCCCACGCCGTTCACATTGTCTCACGGGGCGGTTGTCTGCCGCCGAGGAATAGGAGGGGGCTGCCCCCAGCCCAATAGTCGAGCAGGTTGTGAATTGTCAGGAGGAGCTTAGGGTTGTCAGTATTTGCAGGTTGTGAATTGTGTTTTGTGTTGTGTATTTTGTGAGTACTTTCAAATATGAATGTCTTTTGAATTTCAGATTTGCAGTATTGAGCATATGAAGTATTTTATGAATTCTAGATATCTATTTTTAGCACTTAAAAAATGTAGTTTCATAGGAGTATAAAAGTGCAGACAATGTGATTCTCAGAGAAGAAACAGCAAGTTTCAGTTTTAGATAAGAAACTGCAAGTTCAGTTTCAGATAAGAAACTGCAACTTTCAGAGGCAGAGCATTTATATTAACACGACCTTTTCAAACAGGGTTAACATCATGTTGGAAGTTTTATTCATGGTCGAAAATGGAAGTACCAGCCAGTTAACATCATGCTGATCAACATTCATGCATAACACATCTTCATTTGTTGCACAGTCAAAATGCCCACACAATGTCGAGTGTGCGAAACACAGAGAAAACGAGGGATGAAGTTTTGGCAAGTTTTGGATGTGGTTTTGGGCTGCCCCGTCTAGGCTTTCATTTTAACATGTGCAGCCCACGTCCTCGGATGGGAGGTCCATAGGCCTGTTTGTATTTTCTTAGGGCTGTCATGTATCGATCGGCCTATGGACCTCCCATGCGAGGTTTTATTTTTGGCAGCCCAATTTATGTATTTTTTTGAAGAAAACGCAGAGGTCTGTTCTATTTTTATATTAGAATAGGAACGCCAGGTCCAACTTATGTTTCCCTTCTAACTGTATTGTATATATTTAAATTATTTTATATGTTGACTGTTTAGTTCACATAATTGGCAAATAGATGACCGCTCTCGCGATCCCCTTCGCCCCTGCCACCACCTCCACCCTTGCCGCCGCCCCCGCCACTACCTCCACCCTCACCGCCGCCATAGATCTCGCCGCCACCCGCCGCCTCCTGACTCCGGGCGCGCCTGCCCCCCCCTCAGCAAGTCCGCTCGCGCGCCCCATGGAGTCGTCGGGCATATCCATGGGGGAATGGCTGGAAGACAGGCAGATGTACAAGATGCATCTCCCACATGTCTACAAAGCCTTCCCGCGGATGCTCCAGCCGCTCGACTCTGTCGCGCTGGCGGTGCTGCGGGAGACTCGAGGGAGGAGATGGAGGGAGCGGGCGATGCGGATCCGCGACGACGCTCTCTCCTAGACCCAGTGCACACGCGAATGGAGGGAAGCAAAGGAGGAAGCTGCGAGGGAGGAAGCCAAGGAGGGACCGAATCCGTTCTCTCACTCGCGCAGGTATGCTCGGATGTGCAAGGATCATGTGGATTGGGAGCTACTGAATCTAGCCCTACGGATCTACTTCGAAGGAGATTTCTCGGAGAAGGACAGGATGCCCCACCCCAGTGAGCCGCCAATTGTGTTCGTTCGATGGGCGAAAGGAGAAGTGAATTCAGGAGATCCACGCCGTGCTACGAGATGGGAATGCTTGACTGGACTCCTGCCCACCAGCACGCCACCGGAGCCGGAGCAGGTGGACCCCCTACCTTACCTCTCCCCCAAACCTGCAGAAGATTGAAATTAGGCTTGCAATCTGCTTCAATTGAGTTGTCTGGTGGTTATTTCTGCTTCCTGAGAGACAACATCTAGCTGGAGGATGAGAAGGAACCAGGAACTCTGATGAATTTACCCTATCACAATGGGGGGGGAGTGCCGGTTGGGCAGTGGTACGGCCCACCTCCGCCGCAAATGGGGGCACAATCTAGGCAGGCTCTTGTAATTGCCCAAGATGAATCTGCTGGTGGTTCTGACCCTCAGATCAGTGGGAAATATCAAGGCAAGAATCAGCAAAAGAAGAGACAGGACATCCAGAAAACTGCTCCTGCCCCTGCTTCGGGCCTTATGGCATACTCTGAGGTGATCTGCTACAACGGTGGGGAACCAGGGCATCATTTGGATAAATGTGTCAAGCCCAAGAGTTGTTTTATCTGCAAAATGGTTACCCATAAAGTTGAGAATTGCCCTGTCAGAAGGAAAACCCACAGTTCTGCTAGATATGTTGGAAGTGCTGCTGCAGGATTATGTCCACCAATGACAGAATTTTCTGTGACACAGAATTAGATAGTTTTTCCCCTTTCTAGTTGTAGAGCTCTGCCCAGATGTGGTAGTGACCACACTCCTTTGCTATGGGACTCTGGTCTTAACCAAACTCCAAAGAGCAATAGTTTTAAATTTGAAAAGTGGTGGTTGCTTAGAGAAGATTTTACTGAGCTAGTCAGGAAAATCTGGAATGAGCCTACTGGGAGCAGCTGCCCCCTAGAAAATTGGCAGATCAAAATCAGGAGATTTAGAAGAACTACCAAAGGGTGGAACTCCAATGAGGAAGTTAATCTTAGAAGATACAAAAGGCTTCTCCTCCTTGAGTTTGATTCTCTAGATACTAAGGCAGAAACCACTGACCTCTCTGAGGCTGAGACTAATATATTAAACTTTGTCCATGGAGAGCTCAAGAAAATTTGGCTTCAAGAAGAAATCAAAGCCAAACAAAGGTCTAGAGATAGGAACATTAAGGAGGGTGATAGAAATACTGCTTACTTCCATGCAGTAGCTAACCAGAGTAGGAGAAAACCCTCATTCACTCCATTGATGGCCCTAATGGCCCTGTTACTGAGGTAGATGAGATGCTAAAAGTGGCTAGTGACTTCTACAAAGACCTGTTTAAGAAAGAAAACCCTTCTGGGTTCTCTCTACAAATTGTTTTTTCTCTGTTTCTGAAAAAGTCTCTCCTGCTGAAAATGAGCTGCTAGAAGCCCTTTTTCAGAGACAGAGGTGAAGGAAGCCATTTTTAGCTCTTATCCTGATGGGGCTCCTGGTCCTGATGGGACTCCCTTCTTATTTTACCAGCATTTTTGGGACTTGGTGAAAAACGATCTCTTAGATCTTTTCCAAGCCTTTCATAGAGGAGAGTTGGATCCAACAACTTACTCATGAGGGGTCTGTTGGGGTCAAGTTAAATAACTGTGAAAGTGATTTTTTCCTTGCTGGTAAAGGCCTTAGGCAAGGTGACCCCATCTCCCCACTTTTGTTTAATTTAGTAGTGGAAGTTCTTACTAAAATGCTGAGCAAAGCTGCTGATCATAGTCTGATTGCAGGGCTCTGTCCCGAGGTCTGCCCTGGTGGCATCATCTGCTTTCAATATGCAGATGATACCATCCTTTTCTCAGACAATGACTCCACACATGCTAGCAATTTGAAAACTACTCTAAAAGTGAACTCATCCCTATCAACATGGATGATCAGGAGTTAGCTGACTTCCTCTCTATTCTAGTCTGTAATAAAGGTAACTTCCCCATCAAGTACCTAGGTATCCCTCTCCACTATGATAAACTGAGGAGAGAGAGGATATCCAACCCCTTCTGGATAAAATCATTAAAAGGATTTCTGGGTGGAGGGGCAAACTTCTCTCTTACAGAGGTAGATTGATCCTCATACAAGCTTGTTTGGCTAGCATTCCAGTGTATCTCCTCTCCTTCTTCAAGTTCCCTAAATGGGCAGTGAACCTCATCAATTCTCAGATGTTTCATTGCTTGTGGAATGATTTTGAGGGAAATAGGAAGCTACACCTTGCTAATTGGGCCCTAGTCTCTATGAAACATTTTTTTGGAGGCCTAGGCATACCTAACCTCCAAGAAATTAACATCTGTTTTCTAGGGTCTTGGATTAAAAGATTCTATGAGGAAGACCTGAAACCCTGGAAGCTTCTTATTACCCATAAATACCTAGGAAATAAACCTAATATTTTTGTCCCTTCCTCCAACCCTAAGACCTCTAGATTCTAGAAAGGATTAAAATCTATTATGCATGCTGTGAAATTTGGCTACAGATGGAACATAGGGGATGGGAGCAGAACCAGGTTCTGGGAAGATACTTGGTTTGGCACATCCCCCTAGAAGTCCAATTTTGGCCTATTTACTCTATCCGCAATGAGCTTAACAAAAGTGTCAATGAAGTTTGGGACGGTCAATACCTAAAACTCTCTTTTAGAAGGAACTTTAGTGATAGTTTCATGGAACAATGGTTCCAGTTGGAGGAAATTGCCAAAAGCATTACCTTTACTGCCGAGCCGAATGCCCTGATTTGGCAGCTGGACAATAAGGGGAAGTATTCCTCCAGCTCCCTCTATCATGTTATCAACTTTAGAGGGGTTCAACCCGTGTTTATCCTTGCTGTCTGGAAATTGAGAGTTCCCCCTAAAATTCATGTATTTCTCTGGCTTCTCTCCAAAAAACAAATTGATGACTAGGGATAACCTTAGGAAGAGACACATCATCAAACCCCTTGATTGTGTTTACTTCTTGGAACAAGAGTCTTGTTCTCACCTATTTTTTGAATGTATAGTTGCTAAACATCTCTGGGCCCACATTGAGGAATATTTCTCTAGTCAGATTGGCTCATCCTTCGAATCTGTCGCCAGATTCTGGATTGCTACCAAAAAGTGCTCAGTTTTAAACACTGTTAGCTCAGCTGTCCTTTGGTGCCTTTGGAAATATAGAAATGCTATGATTTTTAGTAACACCTCCTGGATTTCCATTCCGCAGGTCTTGAGGTTGATCAGGAACATGCTGAGGAACTGGGCGATTCTCTCCTCCGGATCGGACAAGGACAAGTTGATGAGCTTCGTGGAAACCCTAACAAGATCCCTCCAGAAACCGTTGGCGATCACTTGTGGCTGAACAAGGCTCGACCTGCTCTAGGGCTGGACCCGTGGGCTCGTCTCAAGATCTCTGATGAAGATGATGGGCACCTGGCACCGAAAAAGAGGGACATCCACCATGCTACTCCTTCCAGCCCGGTGTCTCCGCTTGCTTACTGGTCGCCGCAGGCTGACATGGCCCCTCGGCTGAAGACCATGAAGGCTTCGCTGGACCCTCCTTGTGTCATTTGAGTGCTCTATCCGCTCTGCCTTTGGAACCGCTCGGGTGATTTGTGTTATTCAGAGAACTGGTTCATCCACCCCCCTAGTTTGTAGCTTTTCTAACTTTGCTTTCGAACTGCTCTTTGAGCTACTGTATCAGAATATGTTGTGCTTTCGTTCTCAGAAATGGAACCGGGGCGATGCTCCCTGTTTTTCTAAAAAAAATTATTTTATATGTTATTATATAAAGCTTGGTCAGACTGTAAATTTAAGGACGAATGTAATAATATCACTTATTATTTAAATATATTTATTACAAAATGCTCAGCCCCTTTTTATTTTTTGATAACATTGCTGGCCCAACCCAACATTATAATTAGAATCAGCCCAACAAAATCGTGTATTTCAAGAAAGTGCAAATGGGCTGTAATTTTTTAGGAAATAAAATAAACGGGCTGCATGGACGCTACATTATTTGTTCACCCAGCCCAGCTAATGGCTGTAATTCAAAAAAAAAGATCAAATTGACTGTAAATTCTACCGCGCAAAAAAAGACTGTACATTCTGAAAAAATGGGTTGAATACGTGCCACATTTTTGGAGGCTGAAATGTGGGCCAATAGGTCGAAGCCAATGCAAGTCGTTGTCAATTTAGTCAACAAATGATTCTGACATGTTAGCCGTTGGATTTACATCCAACGATCGGCATCCATCTTCAATCTCTCGTCTTCTTCCTCCAGCGCCGCCGGGACCACCTCCCACCTCCTGCTGCTAGCAGCTCTGCTTAGCACGCTTTGCTATGAAGCTCTACTCCACCGTTGGCCAGGCCATCCCTCCACCCCTCCACACCTCCTGTTCTTCTCCACCGACTGCGGAACCACACCGCACTAGAACCAGTTAACCCTCATACACCTCTCTGTCTGCGACTCTACTCCTGCGTCTTCCCATCTCCAGCTCGTTGCTGTCCGGGGCCTCGCCGTCATCCAGCACCTTGGATGCGCTCGGCGCGGCGTGGTCAATGTGGTCAACGGACGACACCATCGGAAGTAGACTGTGCGTGAGAGGCTGACAGCTGGGTCCACGGCCGCACACAAGGAAATGCCTCCTTATTACACGCAAAATAATGATTCCTCCACCTGACATCTGGAACCCACCAGAAGGGCCTCTGTATTTCATGAAATAAAGTGCCCCCCACTGACATGTCGGACCCACCAGCTATCTTCGCACGCAAGGAAGTGCCTCCTTATTACGCAAAAAAATGAATATTCCCCCTGCCAGCTGGAACCCAGCATAGTGGGAGGCTGACTTGTGGGCCTACCAAGTTGACGGGGACGGAGGGCTTTGTCAACTTAGTCAATATGAACGATTCTAGCTCTTGTTACCATACGATATTCATCCAACGGCCGTAGTGCTTCTTCAACCTCTGGTCTTCTTGCTCTAGCCGCCCAAACCAGCGCCGGTCGTGCCGCGTGCTCTTGCCTCCCGTGGCCGGCTGTGATGCCACGGAGGCCTCACCGCCCCCTACTACTCCCACCGCTGGCCAGGCCATCCCTCTACTCACCCACACCCCCTGTTATTCTGTGGTGACAGCAGCCTCACACTGCAGCCGAACCAGTGAACCCTCGTAGTCCTCTCCGCGCGGGCATCCACTTTTGCGTCTTCCCCGGCTCCGAGTCATCCCCTTCCTAGTCCTTGCTGTCGTCCACCGCCCTGGTGCTCTCGGCGGCGTGGTCAACATGGTCAACGACTAACTTCCATCAGAAGAGTACTGTACGTGGAGAGGCTGACAGCTGGGTCCACGGCAGCCGCAAGGAAGTGCCTCCTTATTACATGGAAAATAATTATTCCTCCACCTTACAGCAGGGACCCACCGGACGGGCCACCAGTATTTTGCGAAAAAAATCGTTTCCCCCTGACTGCTGGGACCCACCGGACGGGCCACCGTATTTCACGAAAAAAACTTTCCCCCCGCTGTCAGCTCGGACCCACCAGAAGTGCCTCCTTATTACGCACAAAAAAATGAATACTCCCCCGGCTAGCTGGGACCCACCTTGCTGGGAGGCTAACTTGTGGGCCTACTAAGTTGACGGGGACGAAGGGCTTTGTCAACTTAGTCAATATGAACGATTCTAGCTCCAGTGACCGTACGATGTCCATCCAACGGCCATAGTGCTTCTTCAAGCTCTGGTCTTTTTGCTCCAGCCGCCCAAAGCAGCGCCGGTCGTGCCGCATGCTCCTGCCTCCCGTGGCCGGCTGTGCTGCCGCAGAGGCCTCACCGCCCCCTACTATTCCCCCCGCTGGCCAGGCCCTGCGGCGACGGCAGCCTCACACCGCAGCCGAACCAGGGAACCCTCGTAGTCCTCTTCGCGCGGGCATCCACTGCCTCGTCGTCCCCTTCCTAGGCCTCGCCGTCGTCCACCGACGTGGTGCTCTCCGCGCGGCGTGGTCAACGTGGTCAAGGAACGACTTCCATCGGAAGAGTACTGTACGTGGAGAGGCTGCCAGCTGGGTGCATGGCCACAGCCCAGTTTTTTTGTGATTTGCCAAGTAAGTCGCTTTGTCAGGCTTGTTGGGCTGCAAATCTTTCAAGACGAGGAGAGCTTTCATTCGGCTGGCCGAGAAAATGGCCCATCAGTAATGAGCAATGGGTTGTACATTTTTAAAACACATCAAACTGGCAATTAGTTTCAAATATCTTTTTTTTCATTTCAAGATTTTAAATTACATTAATTTTTATGCATGGAGAATTTGTTGGATTTTATATTGATATACATTTATTTTTAAAATCAGTTTGAATGTGATTTGAAATTTTGGGATTAAAAATAGTTCGGACCGCACCGAAATATGCAAAATTTCGTATAATTTTTTAACCGTTGCCACAATATGGGCTGTAATGCTAACAAAAAGAATATGGGCTCCAAAAAAACCCTTAAGAATTAGCAAATGGGCTGTAAATTATTAGAAATAATGATAGATGGGCTGTATGCTGTTTTCCACAGATTTGAGGCTTTCCTAAAAAAAAGGTTGACGCATAAGCACTGACTGTTGGATGTCCATCCAACGGCCGTCGTGCTTCTTCAATCTCTGCTCTTCCTGCTCCAGCCGCTCAAACAAGCACCGGCGGGACTGCCTGCTCCCTCCTCCTCGCGGCCGGCTGTGCTACCGCGCAGGCCTAACCGCCCGACCGTACTCCCATCGCTGGCCTAGCCATCCCTCTACTCACCCACACCTGTTGTTATTCTCCGGCGACGACAGACGAACCAGTAAACCCTCGTACAGTCTTACTCCCCTCCGCGTGGGAAACAACTGCTGAGTCTTCCCTGCCTCCGTGTCGTCCCCTTCCTAGGCCTCGCCGTCGTCCACTGCCCTGGTGCTCTCGGCGCGGCATGGTCAACATGGTCAAGGAACGACTTCCATCGGACGTGGACTGTACGTGGAGAGGCTGACAGCTAGGTCCACGGCTGCAGCAAGGAAGTGCCTCCTTATTACGTGGAAAATAATGATTCCTCCACCTGACAGCTGGGACCCACCGGACGGGCCACTGTATTTCGCGAAAAAAACGTTTCCCCCTGACAGCTAGGACCCACCAGCTACATCTTCGCACGCAAGGAAGTGGGTCCGGGCAAAAAAAAACGATTCGCCCCCTGACTACTGGGACGCACTAGCTACATCTTTGCAGGCAAGGAAGTGCCTGACAGTCGGGACCCACCTGGTCGAAGCGTACGTAGCATTGTCATTCTGGTCGCGAACGTGTACGTACGTACTGGTCGATGTAGAGGCGCGCACGTGTCATAGTAGAGGTGCGCACGTGTCGTAGTAGAGGCGCGCACGTAGCATTTACACGTACGTACAGCGGCCAGGGTGCAAGAAAGAAAATACGGCCACATATGTGTGCATACGGGCAGGGTCTCGAACGCCTACTCGCGCATACGTATGGCCAGAGCTCGTGTACATGGCTGGGTCGGAACGGAGAAACAGCGTCGTCGTCGTGTTCATGGGGAGGCAACAGAATGCGTCATGTTCATGGGGAGGCAACTGAATGCGTCGTGTTCATGGGGAGGCAACAGAATGCGTCGTGTTCATCGGGAGGCAACGGAACACGTGGGAGCCAACCAGCTGGGTCAGAACAGAATGCGTGGTCGTGTTCATCGGGAGGGCTTGGACGGAACATGCGATGGAAACGAGGCCTGGCGTACCGCACAACGGAGGAAACGGACCTCCTACGTTCGGAACGGGGTCCTGTTGATCGGGAGGGGTCTGCGTACCGCAAAACGGAGGAAACGGACCTCCTATGGTCGAAACAGGGGTCCTGTTCATCGGGAGGGGTGTGGCGTACTGCAAAACGGAGGAAACAGACTTGTGTTGGAGCGCTACGGTCGAAACGGGGGTCCTGTTCATTGGGAGGGGTGTGGCATACCGCAAAACGGGACTCCACGGGATACTGTTCATCTCCACCGTCGACCCCCTCCAGCCTCTACGAGGTACTGTTCATCCACCATCGACCTCCTCCAGCCTCCACCTGCGACTGTTCATCCACGGGCTCCTGTTCATCCAGCCTCCACCGCGCGCTACTCCACCGGCTACTGTTCAACCAGCCCTCTCCACGGGCTCCTGTTCAACCACCCCTCCACGGGCTACTGTTCATCCTGCCCTCCACCGTCTACTGTTCATCCTGCCCTCCACGGGGTGGACCTGTTCATCCAGCCCTCCATGGGGTCCTGTTCATCCAGCCCCAACCGGCTCGATCGATCGGGGTCCTGTTCATCCAGAGGCAACACCACAGGGTCCTGTTCATCCAGAGGCAACATCGATCTGCTTCAGTTAGCAGCAGTAGCGAAGGAATCGCTCGATCACGTTCAGTTAACAGCCATCGATCGATCGCTCGGGTTCAGTAACGCGTAGCCTGTAGTGCAATCGCTCGGGTTCAGTTAGAGCCCAACGCCTCGCTTGGGTTCAGTTAGAGCCAACGCCTCGCACACACGCGCGTACGTGTACGAGAGAAACGCGCATCGCTCGGCCCCCAACCTCCCACCGTAACCGGGAACTCCTCGAAATTTTCCTCCCCCTCGCTTCTACCACCGTTTTTTCTGTCATGGATGGCCCAAAGAATGTCATGCAGTTGCGTCTCCGGCCGCCCAAGATGAAAAGCCCATTTTCTGTCATGATTTTTTGTCATAGAAGTAGGAGCCCACCACATCTATGATGATACCGGGTTTTGTCACAATTATCGTCATGGAAGTGTCATATGTATGACATAATTTTTTTCATTCGGCCCAAAATGTCACGGATGTGTATTTTTTTGTAGTATCCATGGCGCCCCCCAACGCACCAATTTCACAGCTGCCCTCCTTCCTAATGCCGGAGACGCTGTCCATTTGCCATAATGCACTGGGCCGTGTGCCTCTTACTCCGTGCTGCTAGTGTTGCCTCGACGACGCCCGCGTGAACCGTACCGGAGCCGATTCACCCCCGCCGTTGTTCACTGCGCCGGAGCGGCACCAACATCAGATCCGTCCAGAGTCCTGGCGCTGCTTCGGCATAGCCGTCGACCGTCGCGACATCGCTCTTTCCCTGCCGCTGGTCGCCACCGCAACCGCACCGGCCTCACCGACTCGGCAGCTAGACCTGCCTACTTAACCATGCCGCCAGATAGGTCGCACCCTCATCTCAAATCACTTTATTTAGGCGTCATTTGTCTGAATTTTTATTTTGGGCCAATCGATTTGCAATGGGAAGCAGCACCCCTCGAGGCGGCAAAGCTCCTAGGCTGCCGGTTGGCTGGTGTCTAACGTAAGGGTGCGGGGCCGCAAGTTCGCCGCAGAAGCAGCACTTAGATGGCTATCTTTTAGAGTTGCGTGGGTTGAAGGTACTGCCGCCACCGGATCTGGATGACGGGGAGTCTTTGTGGATTGGCCCGGGGGCGACACAACCACGACAGTGCGGTGGGGCGGGGAGTGGGGTTTTGGCCGGGGCCACGGACGACGGAGGTAGGCTGCTCTGCCATTGGTCGCTGGCTCTTCGGGGAAGATTCCGAATAGTGTCAGCCAGGAGGCATAAGACGGCCAGCCATCCGGCATAGATCGGACAGTACCAAAATAAAATAAAATCGTGTGACCCCAATTTAGTCTTCAGTCAACAGACGTGTGACCACTCTCGTACCTTGCTATTGATCTCTTAGTGTATTTCTTCAGATCAAAGAGATATGCCGTTCTTAACATTATGCGTTATCTGCATCTTCAGACACACCGTCTTCCGACTCACCGCAGCTGCTCCAACAAGGGAAGCATACACCAGAAGGGAGCTATAGTCCCCACTCAACAGTTCCCTGCATCGAATGCGCGTGCCCGACATGCACAGCCACAACAACTGCAGGGCCATCGACAAGTCAGCACATGATGCTCACTCCTATGGATGGCAACCAGATAGGCTGTACCCTCATCTTACTTGTGTGCAACATTCATGGCTTTGTTATTCATCTAAGCATGGAAAATAGATCATCACATTTCACTGTATATTCATGCTAATCTCTTAAGGGTCTTGTTCAGGAGTTAACGCTGTTCCATAGTTCAGCTAAGATACTTGTTCTTTAGGTAACACTGTTCCATAGTTATCATCCATCAACCAATGCTATCCCACAGGCTGGTGATTATAGTATTATACCACTTCTAGTATTTCCTATGTTGTTCTTTAATACTTTTGTGTGCCATCTAGTTAATCTCGAGTACAAACGATACATATTCTGTAGCTTTCATCTGTGTTCTCCCTTTAGTTTATGAGACATGTTGCTGCTAGTTAACCCCAGTCCTACTATTTATGTCGTCCCCTACAGGCACTCATTACATAAATCTAACTACTAGTTGTCTTCCATGCATGTCAGATATAATTGCACACACTGATATATCCACAAGAACCTCACGGAGCAATGTAAAGACCAATAAACTTGATGTCAATGATACCCAATATGATGGAACATGTAAAGGCAGTTCTTCAGAAGACTTGCAGAAAGATGATGAATCCTCTTCACCCCACAAGGTCCTTGCTCTAACTTGGCCTGTGATATGGGTACAACATGCATATAATGTCCTGGAGTGTATCTACTCTGTTGCAATGCCATGTGCTTAGCATGCTGATCATGCATGTAAATATGTCATGCCTTCCTGTTTTTCAGTACCTATTCCATTCATGATACCATGTTTTCAAATTCAAGTACTATCATTCTACTCTATCGCAATGCCATCTGCTTAATTTGGACATCATGCTTCTGAATATCTTATGCATTGTTATTCATCAGTATGTACTTCATCTATCTACCATACCATGTTTTTTTTACATTGAAGTGCTGTTCTAGTGCTCTGTTGCCATGCCATCTTATTTTCCCAATCTGAAGGGTTACAAACCAGGTCTTTGCAAAAGATCCAAACGCTAGGAGATAATAAACCAACTCCATTTTTCATAGATACTGCTCCAGCACAGAGAAACCCAACTCCTACTGATAATAAGCAGATTCCAGTGGCCAAAGAACTAGTCCGCTCCAGTCCAGCAAAAGAATGTCAACTCCATTCTAAGAAGCGTGTGCGTATCCTCACATCATGAAATTTTATAGCATTCTGATCATATTTTCTACATGTTTCTTACCCGTCTCTCTTTTAGAAAATAAGGTTAAACGATACAAGACTTCCTCCATTGGGATCGTATTCGAGGAAAATATCTTGCGGGAATTCTCTGTGCTCCAGTGCTGATGTAAGTACCTGTTGTATATCACTATATTTTTACATCAGCATGTATTTTGTTAATCGGCGTGAATCTAACCTTTATCTGATCTAAAATTAGTTGTAGCAAAATGTTAAAGGCGCCAATGTTGATTTTTGTAAGGAAAACTGCCTGGTAGTTTTGCGTACTGAGCTGCATGAATGTGTTATCTGCCTATCTCATATCACGCACATTACGGAATTGTAGTGCTTCTCTGGTTGCCCATTCATTCATTGTGTCAATGTTTCTTTCATATTACCTTACCTGGCTAATGATAGCTGTGCCATATTGTGTTAATTTGGTGTAGGCTAGTTTCCCAAACGTTCGTTGTGTCAATGTTGCTTTCCTATTATCTGACTTGGCCAATGATAGCAATGCTAGTGTGTTAATTTTGTGCAGGTTGCTGAAGATAAGAAGAAAAACTCTGGAAACAGCAAGGCAACCCCATTGTTTCTTTCCAGTAAATCTAGGCCAGGTAATATGGCAATAACTCATGATTAATCTGTTTGGTTCCCGTCCTAATTTATGTTATGATGCAGTGGTCAAGACACTCTCCACTATCAATAATACAAGTCTGCCAAAATCGCCATCTGAATCTGTTCAGTATCCTCTGTCTCGAATGCAACGGAATAAATGTATGTTTGTGAACAAATTAATGGCTGAAGCAATGATGAAAATGGTGGATGAATCAGAGGTGCAGAGTCGTGCGACACAACAACTGATCAATGTTTTCAGAGACAGTGTGGCAAAGTAGCAAGAACTTGCCCACATGCTTATGGGCGTCATCTGTGCTTAGGTTGCAGATTGTGACGTTGTAGATGGTTAGGTTCTGCTCATTTATTTGCACTAGCATCAATCTTTGATTGCCCAGTGGATGTAATTTCCTGTAATATATTCTGTATGTGCAACATTATTCCCTGTATGCCGTACCTTTGCTCGTCGTAATGGGCTCAAATTATCTAATTTGGCCTAAAGACATGAATGAACTTTAGTGGGCCCATTAAGTTAATGGGCCGTTACTAGGACGAAAGTTAATGGTCGGCCCTCTTACCTCCCGGGTCGTTAACAGGCCGACATCGAAGCGGGCAACAGGTGGCCCCAATTTACTTCACGGGCCATTAACAGGCCGTTACTAAGTGTCAGAGTAAACAGCCATGGGTAGCCCAGCCGGCTTCCCCTGGCACTTTTGCAAAAACTACGAGCCAGCCCGGCTCTCAAGAATCCAAGACATAGGGCCGCCTTCCCCTAGCCGGCTGCGGTCTAGGCCGGCTTTCGGAAGGCGGTCCAACTTTAACCCTCATGAGAGGGCCGACTCCAAGACGCCGGCTGTGAGAAGGCCGACTCCTTCAAGCCGGCTCCCGCAAAGCAGTCAAGACCGTACCCACAAAGTTTGCACCCACCTAACGGCGGTACGACGGGGCGTGGCTACAGAAGAGCCTGCCACCCTCGAATCCCGGGGCACGCCTGGCACAGTGCGCCGTACGGGGTAGGCATGACCCGTCCGGCGCATCACTGTTGCCATGTTGACCCTGGCCTCACCCACGACGGGCCGCCAGCGCGGCCCACAGGCGGTGGGCCCCTTTGCGCAGAGAGACGGCCGAAGGCGGCCACGCTTCCAACCAGTCGGCCCAAGACGGAGCAGGCTCCCCGCAGCCGGCTCGCCGCCTCCCTCGAAGGAGACGCCCCATTAAGGAGACAAGACGCGGTAAGGCTACAGCGATCGTCCGACAGGCGGCGGCACTGTAACCGCGCTTACCACGATGAAGCTCACGTCAACAAGACGAAGCCACAGTGACCAGCCGCTGACCAGGCCCGGGGCATTGGGGCCCGCTTGCTGACCAAGGAGCTGGCAGCCGGCGGGACCCACCAGTCGGCGGGCCCCAGCAGCCGGCGCAGGAGCCGGCGAGCACAGTCACAGACTGCTGGGCCCGCGCCCAGCCGGATTACCATTGTACCCCCGGGGGGTAGGCCTATATAAACCCCCCGGAGCTCCCATGCAAAGGGTTCGACCCCCTGCTAGTTCTAGACACCATACATGGAGAAGAAGCAGGCTAGCCGTGCCCTTTCTTCCTCCTCCCCCCCCCCCAAAAAACAGCTCAAGGAGCATTGTGTAGCTACTTGATTCATCGAGTGAGTATGCGGAGACCCCGCAGAGCAGCAGTAGGGGTGTTATCTCCTTGGAGAGCCCCGAAGCTGGGTAAGATCCGCCGGCGTGCCTGTCTTCGCCTCATCCCGCTTCCAGGCACCGGCGACGTCTTACTGGTTCCCACAAAGATAAGCCACCCGTTGGCATATGTCGCACCTACCACCCGACATTTGGCGCCCACCGTGGGGCCAGGCGCACCATCGTCCGGAGACCTGTTCTGGACGGGAACCCTCTTCCTCCCCAGCGAGCGTAGCCAGCCCGGCACGCCCGATGGCGCTTGCCACGACGCGCTGCAAGGCGTCACCAGCATCTGCGCGGCAAGCGGCCTCGCCGATCTCCCCGACGAGACCTTCATCCCCGACGAGCTCGCCTCCGATGCGAGCACTGACCGCCTCGCCAACCTTCTCGGCCAGCTCCATGTCTCCAGCGAGCCCGCTGCGGACCTGGAGTCGGTTGGTTCCTCCGACCCGATGCCTGTCGACTCCGACACGGCCTCCTACGATGCCTTCCCCACCAACGTTGCGATCTACAACGACCCGCTTCCTCGAGCCGACGGCCATGATGCTGTCGCCGCCAAAGTGATGGTTGTCGGCCACGGCGGCCCGACCGACGAGAGCGCCCGCGACGCCTCGCGCGCGGCGGCCCACGACTTGTCCGCTCCTCTCCCGGCCGACGCCGACGACGAAGCCCTGGAAGCACGCCGCCTCGCCCTCCTCGCAGAGGGACGGAGGCTGGCCTCCGTAAGACGCCTCACTGAGGTCTACCGGCGCGAGGCTGACCGCGCCGCCTTCGGCACGCCGACCCAGGGCGGGCCAAGCCGGGCCGGCCTTGTCAAGCAACGCGGCGCCGTCATCGCCGACACACTGGGAGTCGACCGCCCGGTCTATGCCACTTCGCTCGAGAACTTGCGTGCCGCCCAGGCGGCCGTAGACGAGCTGGACGGCCTAGAGGCCGAAGACCTTCCCCACATGACCCGGCGCATCCAGCAGTTGATTGACGCCGCCACCCAGCGGCACGAAGCCGACGCTCGCGCGGAAAGCCTTCCCCCGCGCCGAGAGCACGGCGCGACGTCCCGGACGCCGACTATGAGCGATACCCGCGCGCGACGCGAGAAGGAGCCGGCTACCAGCCGCAGCCGGACCCGGATCTCCATCGAGCGGGACGCGGACGGTCATCCCCGAGCCATGGAGTGGCGGGGGACCCGCCTCCGCCTCCGCCCCATGGAGAGAGATATCCCGCCTCATCGCCAGTGGCGCACCCGACTCTCAGCGGCCGGCTGGGCCGCCCCGAAGGAATCGGCGAGAACGACGCCCGTCATCGGATCGACCGCCTGGCGCGATCCCTGGCGTTGGAAGAAGAAGACGATGTCGGCCCGCCTTGCTTTGGCCCCCGCATCCGCGACGAGCCCTTTCCCAAAGGGTTCTCGCTCCCAAGAGACACGCCCAAGTACAACGGCTCCGTGAAACCGGAAGATTGGTTGATCGACTACTCCACCGCAGTTAGCATCGCCAATGGCAATCGGCGCGTCGCCGTGAAGTACGTGCCCCTCATGCTGCAGGGCACGGCGCGGACCTGGCTCAACAGCCTCAAGCCGCGTAGCATCAACAGCTGGCTAGACTTCACAGAAGCCTTCATCCGCAACTTCACCAGCACCTACAAGCGGGCTCCCAAGCCCAGACAGCTTTCCTTGTGCGTGCAAGGCCCCGCCGAGTCCACTCGCGATTACCTCACACGTTGGGCCGAGCTCCGCAACTCCTATGAAGGGGTGCACGAGGTACAAGCCATAGAGTACTTCACAGCCGGATGCCGAGAAGGCACCCTCCTCAAGCACAAGCTCCTCTGCGACGAGCCAGCTACTCTCGACGAGCTTCTGGACATAGCGGACAAGTACGCTACCGCCGACTCCTCGATGAAGACCGAGCTTCGGGTAGACGCGTCCGGAAAGGTGCTCAACCCGGCGCCCAAGACGCCGGCTGGAGAACCCGGCCGACACCCCAACTCGAACGACAACAAGCGCAAGGGCCCCGCGCCACCTCCCACTAGCCGGCAGGTGGCCACGGTCAAAGATGCGCCGCCTGAAGAACGACCGGCGCCCAAGAAGCCCAAGTGCGGCAGGCCGGCTTGGCAGCCCGCCTTCTCCTACGAGCAAACCCTCGACGCCCCTTGCAAGTTCCACAGCGGCGCGAAGCCGTCCAACCACACGACCCGGAAGTGCAACTGGCTCACCCAAATCTCTAAAGGCGAGGGGCTCTTGCCACCTCCGCCTGCCGGCCCGCCGCCTCCGCCTCCGCCGCCTCCGGCGGCTCGGCCCGCAGTCGGAGCCGTGCATGACGAGTTTCCTGATGAGCAAGCAACCTACGTCGTCTTCACCAGCCAGCCCGAATACCGGCGCAGCAAACGCCGAGAGCCCCAGGAAGTCAGAGTGGTCGCTGCCAACCCCGCTGGACACATGCATTGGTCAGAAAAGCCCATCAGCTGGAGCCGGGCCGACCACCCGGAGGTGATGCCGTCTCCCGGCTCTTATGCTTTGGTCCTAGAAGCCACCCTTGCAACGGACAGACACGCCGCCCGCTTCTCTCGTGTGTTGATAGACGGCGGGAGCAGCATCAACATCTTGTATCGTGACACCCTGGAGAAGTTGAACGTCAAGACAAAACAGCTCACGCCCACTCGGACAGTGTTCCACGGCATCGTACCCGGCCTGTCCTGCGCCCCCATTGGCAAAATCAAGATTGATGTACTTTTTGGGGACAAGGAGCATTTCCGCCGGGAAGCGATCTGGTTTGAAGTGGTGGACCTGGAGAGCCCTTACCATGCATTGCTGGGCCGACCTGCCTTGGCCAAATTCATGGCGGTTCCCCACTATGCATACCTCAAGATGAAGATACCAAGCACCAAAGGCGTCATCACCGTAGCCGGCGACTACAAGAAGTCCTCCGAGTGCGCCGCGGCCAGCAGCCGGCTGGCCGAGTCCCTTGTGATCGCCGAAGAGAAGAAGATGCTGGACCGAGTCGTGGCCATAGCCGGCAAGCAGTCGGCCGTGTCCCCCGACCCCAAGGAGCATGATACTCAAGGGTCTTTTCAGCCGGCCAAGGAGACGAAGAAGATACCTCTTGACCCCGAGCGTCCAGAGAGGTTTGCCGTCATCGGGGCAAACCTGAACAGCAAATAGGAAGGCGAGCTCGCCGATTTCCTCCATGAGAATCGGGACATCTTTGCGTGGTCCCCCAAGGACATGCCGGGTGTTCCGAGGAAATTCGCCGAGCACAAACTACATGTTCGAGAAGACGCAAAGCCAGTCAGACAACCCCTTCGCCGGCTGTCGGAGGAGAAACACAGGATTGTAGGGGAGGAGATAGCCCGGCTCTTGGCGGCCGGCTTTATCATGGAAGTTTTCTTTCCAGAGTGGCTCGCCAACCCGGTCCTTGTGCTGAAGAAGAATAACAAGTGGCGCATGTGTATAGACTACACAAGTCTCAACAAGGCCTGCCCCAAAGATCCTTTTGCCCTGCCAAGGATAGACCAAGTGATAGACTCCACAGCCGGATGCGAGCTGTTGAGTTTTTTGGATGCTTACTCCGGATATCACCAGATAAAGCTAGACCCGGATGACCGCCTGAAGACCACCTTCATCACGCTGTTCGGAGCCTTCTGCTACCTGACTATGACATTCGGCTTGAGAAATGCCGGTGCCACATTTCAGCGTTGCATGCAGAAGTGCCTCCTCAAGCAACTCAGCAGAAACGCTCACGTATACGTGGACGACATCGTGGTGAAGACAGAGAAGCGTGTCACCTTCCTGGAAGACCTCAAGGAAACATTTGAGAACCTGCGCCAGTTCCAAATCAAGCTCAACCCTGAGAAATGTGTGTTTGGGGTGCCAGCCGGCCAGCTCCTAGGCTTCCTGGTCTCCGAACGCGGCATCGAATGCAACCCGGCGAAGATCAAGGCCATCGAGAGAATGGCGATCCCTACCAAGCTTCGATACATTCAGAAATTCACCGGGTGCTTGGCCTCCTTGAACCGCTTCATGAGCCGGCTCGGAGAGAAAGCTCTCCCCCTCTACCGCCTCATGAAGAAGAGCACTCACTTCGAGTGGAACGACCAGGCCGACCAAGATTTCCACGAGTTAAAGAAGATGCTGGCCACGCCGCCTGTCCTCGCGGCGCCGACCGAGAAAGAGCCCATGCTCCTTTACATCGCTGCAACCAGCTGGGTGGTCAGCACCGTCATCGTAGTCCAGCGCCCGGAAGAAGGCCGAGCCCAGCCGGTCCAGAGGCCGGTGTATTATTTGAGCGAGGTGCTGTCCGCCTCAAAGCAGAACTACCCGCACTACCAAAATATGTGTTACGGCGTGTACTTCACCGCCAAGAAGCTGAAGCCCTACTTTCAAGAGCATCCCGTCACGGTCGTATGCACTGCCCCGCTAGCCGAGATCATAGGCAGCCGGGATGCATCCGGCTGTGTGGCGAAATGGGCCATCGAGCTGGCCCCATACACGATCTTCTACCAGCCCCGCACTGCCATCAAGTCCCAAGCACTGGCCGACTTCCTCGTCGACTGGGCCGAGACCCAATACCTGCCGCCGGCTCCCGACTCCACCCATTGGCGCATGCACTTCGACGGGTCCAAGATGCGCACCGGCTTGGGAGCCGGCATCATCCTTACCTCTCCCAAAGGCGACAAGCTCAGATACATGCTACAAATCCACTTTGCCGCCTCCAAAAATGTGGCCGAGTACGAGGCGCTCATACACGGGCTCCGGCTTGCCAAAGAACTTGGCATTCGCTGGATCCTATGTTATGGCGACTCGGACCTGGTAGTCCAGCAGTCATCCGGTGACTGGGACGCCAAGGACGCGAACATGGCGAGCTACTGTTTCCTGGTCCAACAACTCAGCGGATACTTTGAAGGATGCGAGTTCCTCCACGTACCTTGGGCCGACAACGAGCCAGCCGATGCCCTGGCTCGAATAGGCTCCACCCGGCAAACAATTCCAACCGGCGTCGCTCTACAACGCCTCCTCAAGCCGTCCATCAAGCCGTCTCCGGAATCCGATTCCATCTTCGTGCTGCCTGACCCCGATGCGGCCAGGTCCGGCTCGAAGAATCAAGTAGCCGACCCCAAGACCCCCGTAGCCAGCCTGGCGACTGCGGTAGCCGGCTCGAGGACTGTGGTAGCCGGCCCGGGGACTGCGGTAGCCGGCCCGAGGACTGCACCAGCACTACAGCCGGCGGCTGACTCCAGCACCTCACTGCCCAGCCCGCCCACCCTGGTGGCAGTAGCCACTTTGGCAGTAGAAGAAGTGGCGGCCCCGTCATGGGCTCAGTCCATCCTCAACTTCCTAGTAAACCAAGACCTGCCGGCTGACGAAACAGAAGCAAGACAAGTCCAGCGCCGAGCCGGAGCATACACAATCGTCAACAGAGAACTACTCAAGCGCAGCGTCACCGGAGTCCTCCAGCGATGCGTCGAGCAAGAGAAGGGCATTGCAATCCTCGCAGACATTCACCAAGGAGAGTGCGGACACCATGCGGCCTCAAGATCACTTGTCGCCAAAGCCTTCCGCCATGGTTTCTTCTGGCCGACTGCTTTGGACGACGTCAAAGAATTAGTCAAGCATTGCAAGGGATGCCAGCTCTTCAGCTCCAAGCAACACATGCCGGCTTCGGCACTCAAGACCATTCCCCTCACTTGGCCCTTTGCCGTTTGGGGACTGGACATGGTGGGCCCATTCAAGACGGCGCGCGGCGGCATGACGCATTTGCTCGTCGCCGTGGACAAATTCACCAAGTGGGTTGAGGCGAAGCCGATCAAGAAGCTGAATGGGCCGACTACCGTGACGTTCATCGCGGACATAACAACTCGGTACGGCGTGCCGCACCGCGTCATCACCGACAATGGCACGAATTTCGCCAAAGGAGCCTTGGCACGTTTCTGCGCAGCCCAAGGTATCCGGCTGGACCTAGCATCCGTCGCCCACCCGCAGTCAAACGGCCAGGTCGAGCGAGCCAACGGCCTCATCCTCTCCGGCATCAAGCCCCGACTGGTTGAACCTCTGGAGCGCTCAGCCGGCTGTTGGCTCGATGAGCTGCCGGCTATCCTCTGGAGTCTGCGCACTACACCAAACAAGTCAACCAGCTTCACCCCTTTCTTCCTTGTGTATGGTGCCAAGGTGGTCATCCCAACTGACATCGAGTTCGACTCGCCTCGAGTAACCATGTACACGAAAGCGGAGGCCAAGGAAGCACGAGAAGACAGCGTCGACCTGCTGGAAGAAAGCCGGCTGTTAGCTCTCAGCCGGTCTGCGATTTACCAGCAGGGTTTGCACCGCTACCACAGCCGGAAGGTCAGGCCAAGATCTTTCCAAGAGGGCGACCTTGTGCTCCGGCTGATTCAGCGAACAGCCGGCCAGCACAAGCTCTCAGCCCCTTGGGAAGGCCCTTTCGTCATCAGCAGAGCTCTAGGCAACGACTCCTACTACCTGATCGACGCACAGAAGCCGAAGGCACGCAAGAGAGACGACTCCGGCAAGGAGTCGGAACGGCCATGGAACGCCAACCTCCTTCGAAGATTTTACAGTTGAAAGGCAGTATGTATCACGCTAACTTTTGTATTAAGTACAAGACAATAGGCTCCCCGAGGAGGGCTCGGGGACTGCCATCCCTTATTTATGAATGAAAAATATCATGCTTGTCGTATCATTTACTTATTCCGTCCGGCACCGAGTCCGACTAGTCGGCTCGGGGACTACCCGCAGTCAGACAAGTAGTGTGCCGGCTCTCAAGCCTTCCCTTGCCAAAAGTCGCAGTTCGAAGAACCGGCTGTCCGGCTGGCAAGGGTTAAAGGTAGGAATGACCGCCCACACGAAAAACGGCTAGGGACTAACGGACTAATATAACAAAGCCGGTTTTTCCCACACCGCCGACCGGCTACCAGAGTAACCGGCCGGCCGGTTTCCATTCACTTTACTTTAAATCCAAGAAAGCTCAAGTACTTGCCTCCCCAAAGAGGGAAGGCGGCAAAGGAAAAAGCCTAAGGATAAACAAGCATACGCGAATGGAAACCAAACGTGCACATGATAATATTTACACAAAAAGACCTCCTAGAGGCCAGCATTCAACATAGTGTGGATACACCCCTAGTGGGTGGAACTGCGAAACTTAACAAAAGATTGTTCAAAGACAACAAAGCAGGAAAGATAAAGACGGCAGGTCAAGCTGGCGGAGCGGCCGACTGGTTGGCGGAGACGGTCGCGCCGGCTGAAGGAGCGGCCGGCTGACGAACTTTGGCTTGGTCGCCGCCTCCCGCAGAGGGCGCGCTTCCATGCGCCTCGTTGCTGGAGGCACGGTCGGCCTGAGGTCGGCTGGTTGTTCCACCAGCCGGCTCGACGTCTCCGCCGTCGTCGTCTTCGTCTTCTTCGCCCTCGTCGCTGGAGGCAATCTCCTCCGCCGAGTCCTCGCCCACCGCCGGGTTCAGCCCGAACAACTCCTCCGGCTGCGCGACACCGTCATCATCGATTTCGGGTGCGAAAACGCTGATGTCAGTGCACTCGGCGATCGTTGAAGCCCGCTGGGCGATAGGCGGCCTCACCGCCTCCAGCTCCACATCGGCCTCCATCCGCCAAGTGCGCAGCTGGTCCAGGCTCAGCCCTGGGTACCAAGCCCGGACGAATTCCAACGCCCGCCCGGCTCCGAGGCAGGCCGCTGACGCTTTCCAAGCTTCGAAGCGACCAACTGTGACTTCCAGCCAGTCGACAGTTCGGCTCGGAGTGCGGGGGATCGTCTTGCCGGGCCAGAGGGCGGCCAGCACTTGCGCCCCGGCACGTTGGAGCCGGCGAAGCATCCGATGAGCTGGCTGCAACCGTTCCTGGACAGCCAGAAGCTGCTCCTCAAGGGTCCGGTTTGCATCTGGCGCGATGTCGGCCCCCGCTTGCCGGCGCGCCTCGCGATGGGCCTCAATGCTTTGGGCGGCGAAGGCGGAGTAGCCTGGGAAGTAATCTGCAAGAAACAACAAGCAACAGCCCAAGATAAGTCAAAAGACCCAGGCGGCAAGGGGCAGGAGAAGGGCCGAGGAAGGCAACTTACCGTCGATCAAGTCCTCGATCCGGCCGAAGCCTTCATCCAGAGCTCGCCGGGTCTCAGACCAGCTCGCCGCCTCCATCTCATATTCCGCTAGCAAGGTGGCTTCACTTTCCCGCGCCGCCTGCAGGGCCGCCTTGTGGCTTTCCTCTTGGTCGGCCAGCTTCTTGGCCAGACGATCTCGTTTCTGGACCAAGGCAGCGCACTCGGCCTCTTTGGTGTAAAGGGCGGCCTTCGCTTTGCCAAGCTCTTTCCTCAAGTTGGCGTTGGCCCCTGAAGACAAAGAAAGAAGAAAGATCAATAAGAAAAGAGTCGTCAAGAAAGATTCTACCCGACTGCGCAGCAGTCGGCCCGAATCTCGAGGACTACACCCAGTGGGTGCGCTGACGCGCCCCCACAGGAGATAAACAAAACCAAGTACTTACTTCGGCTGTCGGCCAGGTCGTCGGTCCGCCGGCTCAACTCTCGAGCCTGGCAGTCGAAGGCGGCAGCACGAAGGTTGTGGTATTCCTGAAAGTTTAGAAAGAAAGCAAAGTAAGGTGGCCGTCGAGAAAGATCCGACCCGACTGCGCAGCAGTCGGCCCGGATCTCGGGGACTACACCCAGTGGGTGCGCTGACGCGCCCCCACGGAAGAAATCAAGAAAGCAAAGCAGCTAAGAGCGAAGGACTCACCGGGATAGTGGTTCGCGTCGACAAGAACTCTTGGTTGAGCTGTTGCAGCAGGGCGGCTTGAGCTTGTAGCCGGCTCCGGACCCCTTGAGCCGCCGCATCCAGCTCGCTGGTCCCCCCGCTGGGAGTCCACTCAGACACGGCGGTGCTGGCCGCCTCCAGATCTCCAGCTGGCTGGCCTGCGCCCGCGACTTGCGGCAACTCCGGCGGAGCAGCGCCTCCTCCAGCACGCCGGCCCGTCGCCACCTGCACCTTGAGGCCGGCCCTGCTCTCTGGCTCGCCTCCGGCCGGCTCCTCCGGCGCCGCTGACGATTGACCGCTTGGCCCGCTCCGGTTGGCGCCGCAGGCGGCGCTCTCCGGCCAAGGCCACGGGCTCCTCCTCCCTCTCCAACAGCGGCGGGTCTTGGACGATCTCCTCCGCCAAGGGCAACGGGGTGTCGGGGGCCATGGCTCGGAGAGGAACGGCGAGCAGCGGAGGCTGGCTGCGCGAGCTTTCCGCCTCCGTCTCTGCGGGAGCCGCCTCCCTCTGGGCCTTGGCTACCGCTTCAGCCTGCCCCTTTGCCACCTGGGCGGCCGCCTTCTCCGCCGCCTCGCGCTCTTCCCGTGCTTCGCGGGTGTTCCGCTCTGTGGCCTCCCTAAGATCGGCGCGGGGGTCCACGCGGCGGGAGCTCGAAGACCCTCCAGCCGGCCCCACGACGGAGCCGCCCGGGCCCCGCTGAAGAGAAAGCGGCGCCCTGTCCAGCAAGTGAAGAAAAGTTAAGAAGACATTCGAAGAAAAGAGAACAACGACAAGACTGCGGCAAAGCAGTTAAAGACTTACGCCGAGACCGCCTGGGGCTGTTTCATAGCCTTGCGGAAGCGGGCCGCCTTCGCGGCCGCCTCTTCTCGCTTCGTCGCCGCGGCGGAAGGTTTGGACTTCTTCGGCCGACTGCCGAAGAGGCCTAGAGCGGCCCGACGCTGCCGGCGGCGCGACGGACGAGCCCGCGCCCTGTTGGTCGGCCGCCGGCTGGCAACGCGGAGCGACTTCGGCTTCAAAGTCGTCTGGCCAGTCCTCGAAGCTCGCGGTGAACCTTGAGCCTTCGGGCTAGGCACTGTCCCCCACGACGGCATCTTCCATGGCAGCCGCCCCCAAGTCCGGGTCATCAACATCATCCACCGTGCGGTCGGGGGCGTACTGGCGTTCGATCCCTGCCGCCCTGGCCGGCGGCGCAAGAAGAGGGTTCTGCACAGAGAACCGGCTGGTCAGAAACCGGCCGTCACGAAGCCGGCTGACGACGAAAAAGAAGATAAAGAGAGAAACTTACCACGGGTGGAGGATTTGCGCGAGAATACGGCGCCTTGCCGTACTGCCAGTCCCCGCTGAGCTTGCAATTGGCAATATAGTTGACCATAAGCGCCACCTCCGCGTGGGGCATCTCCCATGTGCTCAGCCGGCTTGGGTCGAAGCGGCCGCTCATCTGACACATCATATGGGGCCGGCTCTGGAGAGGAAGGATCTGGCGCTCCACGAAGGCGGCCACCAAGTCGGCCCCGCGCAAGCCTTCCGACTGAATCAGCACCCGAAGCCAGGAGATGGCGGCGTTCCCGGCCAGAGACAACGACCGGGATCGGAAGCTCCACGAGGGCTGCCTCCCAGCCGGCGGGCCGGCTACGTAAGCCGGCAGGTTGATGTAGTCTTCTTGCTCGGCGACGTTCTTCACATAGAAATAAGATCTCTGCCAGACCTTTACCGACTGGATCAGGGGGATGGGCGGGAATGGATTGTTCTCGCTTGCCCTCCTCATGGCGATGAAGGCTCCGCAGGGGGCAGGCACGCCGGCGATGACTGTGCCGAGCTTGCTCTGGAAGAACTCTCATCAGAGCTCCAGCATGGGGAGCAGCCCTAAGAAGCCTTCGCAGAGGGAGACGAAGGCCGACAGCAGCATCACCGCATTGGGCGTGAGGTGATGCGGCTGGAGGTTGTAGAAGTCGAGGAAGGAACGCAGAAACCCGCTCGCCGGGAGGTCGAAGCCGCGCAGGCAGTGCGAGTGGAAGACGACCCGCTCGCCCTCCTCCGGCACCGGCGAGATCTCCCTCTCGGGCGCCAGGCGGACCTGAACGCGGTCGGCGCCGGGCAGGCGCCGGGTCTGGCGAAGGAACTCCACGTGATCCTCATGGACGTTAGAGCCGTCCCAGGAGCTTGACAATGCCATGGGAGCGAGGTGGCGTGGAGACGCGACGGCGCTGAGACGGGAGGCTGCGGCGGCAGTGAGAGGAAGAAGACGAGAGTTAGGAGGGACGGGGTGGGAGGGAGCGCGCGAACCTCTGTCGCTCCCCCTCCTCCCCCTACTTATAGGCTCACATGGCGGAGCCGAGGAGGCGTGGCATGGGGAAGCGTGGGGGTCAATCGTGCCCACTTCCCACGCCCCGCGATTACCGATCCTTAATGGCGAGACGAAAACTGCCTTGAGAAGGCGAGCGGCCCTGTGGGCCACGGGAGATCCGCGCCCGGACCGAGGCTCGCGAGTGGCGGGCCCGGGCCTGCGCGGCGTCCCATCGCGCGCGTGCGCTCGCTGGATCCTGCCGCCACGTGGCTGCGAGAGGGCCCGTGGTCAGCATGCAGGCCCCCTCTCCTCCCGCCTACGCGGGGTTATCTGAAGTCGGCGTACGCCCGCGAACCCGGCTCTTCAGGATAGGAAGCTGACCAAGCTTCTCGTCCCCTTGTTCACCTTGGAGCTCGATCAGCTTCGGGGACTACTGTCGGAGTAAACAGCCATGGGTAGCCCAGCCGGCTTCCCCTGGCACTTCTGCAAAAACTACGAGCCAGCCCGGCTCTCAAGAATCCAAGACATAGGGCCGCCTTCCCCTAGCTGGCTACGATCTAGGCCGGCTTTCGGAAGGCGGTCCAACTTTAACCCTCATGAGAGGGCCAACTCCAAGACGCCGGCTGTGAGAAGGCCGACTCCTTCGAGCCGGCTCCCCGCAAAGCAGTCAAGACCGTACCCACAAAGTTTGCACCCACCTAACGGCAGTACGACGGGGCGTGGCTACAGAAGAGCCTGCCACCCTCGAATCCCGGGGCACGCCTGGCACAGTGCGCCGTACGGGGTAGGCATGAACCGTCCGGCACAGCACTGTTGCCATGTTGACCCTGGCCTCACCCACGACGGGCCGCCAGCGCGGCCCACAGGCGGTGGGCCCCTTTGCGCAGAGAGATGGCCGAAGGCGGCCACGCTTCCAACCAGTCGGCCCAAGACGGAGCAGGCTCCCCGCAGCCGGCTCGCCGCCTCCCTCGAAGGAGACGCCCCATTAAGGAGACAAGACGCGGTAAGGCTACAGCGATCGTCCGACAGGCGGCGGCACTGTAACCGCGCTTACCACGATGAAGCTCACGTCAACAAGACGAAGCCACAGTGACCAGCCGCTGACCAGGCCCGGGGCATTGGGGCCCGCTTGCTGACCAAGGAGCTGGCAGCCGGCGGAACCCACCAGTCGGCGGGCCCCAGCAGCCGGCGCAGGAGCCGGCGAGCACAGTCACAGACGGCTGGGCCCGCGCCCAGCCGGATTACCATTGTACCACCGGGGGGTAGGCCTATATAAACCCCCCGGAGCACCCATGCAAAGGGTTCGACCCCCTGCTAGTTCTAGACACCATACAAGGAGAAGAAGCAGGCTAGCCGTGCCCTTTCTTCCTCCTCTCCCCCCCCCAAAAACAGCTCAAGGAGCGTTGTGTAGCTACTTGATTCATCGAGTGAGCATGCGGAGACCCCGCAGAGCAGCAGTAGGGGTGTTATCTCCTTTTAGAGCCCCGAAGCTGGGTAAGATCCGCCGGCGTGCCTGTCTTCGCCTCATCCCGCTTCCAGGCACCGGAGACGTCTTACTGGTTCCCACAAAGATAAGCCACCCGTTGGCATATGTCGCACCTACCACCCGACACTAAGTTTGGGCTAGATACGGCCCAACTATACTGTAGGCCTTTAGCAGGCCGAAAGAGGTAGCGGGCTTGTATTGGATGATGAAGAGCATGGGCTGCTAAGAGGCCGAAAGTCAGGTCGTATTGTAAACGACCCAACTGTGTTGTGGGCCTTTAGCAGGCCGAAAGAGAAACTGGGCTGGTATTGGACCATGAAGGGCATGGGGCGTTAAGAGGCCAAAACTAAGGTCCGACTATAAATGGCCCAACACATTTATGGTCTGTTAACAGGCCGAAAGGGACACATGGCCGGGAATTGGCCCAACACTTAAATGGGTCGCTAAAAGGCCAAAACTCAGGTCCGACTACAATTGGCCCAACTGATTTATGGGCCGTCAACAGGCTGAAAGTGACACCGGGCCAGAAATTGGCCCAACACTTAAATGGGTCGCTAAAAGGCCGAAACTCAGGTCCGACTACAAATGGCCCATCAGATTTATGGGCCGTCAACAGGCTGAAAGACACACCGGGCTGGAAATTAGCCCAACATTTAAATGGGTCGCTAAAAGGCCAAAGGATGTACATCCTGAAAATTGGCCCATCCATTAAATGGGCCGTTAACAGGCCGAAATCTCATCGGGCTGATATTGAGCCCAAATATATAGCGGGCTGTTAACGGGCTCGAACTGATGATGGGCTGCAATGGTGTAAAATATTTAACGGGCTGAATTGGCACATCTCGTATGGGCCGTGGGCTTAAATGGACCTGACACAAGTAGGCCTTATATGGGCCGGCCTGTTAATTTTTACTGGGCCGGCCTTTTTCACCGGAATGGGCCACTATTGGGCTGTGCCACGTGTCGACCTATGATAGGCGCCTCCTGTCCAATGAGTGGATGACATCTGTCCCAACGATGAGCCGACACGTGTTTCCTCTAGCCAATGATGATTTTACACGTGGAAAATCCCCATTGGTCGGGGCTATTAACGGGTTATCGGATCCAAAACCCGACCCGATAGCTTAACGACGTTCCGTTATGGTGGATGCCACGTGTCGGTCACCCTTGACGAAAGCACTTCTGTAACGCACGATTTATCATCATGGAAGTGGACACTTCCGTGATGATAATTTTGGTAATGTCATGGAATACTTCTACGACAACATAGGTATGACTATCTTGATTCTGTCATAAATTTGTCATGGATGTACATGCATGACAAAAAACGCGACCTACTGCGACAAACACATATCATCACGGAAGTGTATTTTTTTGTAGTGCGTACAACGCCACCTTACCAGAAGAGGAGCGCTGGATGATTCAAGTACAAGTTCCAGGAAGGACATTCTCGCCATCTTCCAAACCCATAGAATTTTCTTTCGACGCACCAACCTGGAGTTTAGGAAAGAGCATGGCAGCCCACATTACCATGGGACGCATTGGAGAAGTCTACAACAGGGAACTCAAGGACACTATCTACCAAATATGTGGGCGCCGAGATGAGCAATGGGAAGTAATCAGCACTAAGAAGGATAGATCCATTGCAGCTTTCATCCAGGAGTTAAACCAGCACATTCGATGTCAGGAGAATCAGATGTGCGTGGACATGATGGACTTGAAGAAGGCGAAGACTAGGATCATCGAGCTGGAGGAAGAACTCAAGTTTACACGCGATGGATATGAGGAGGAAATCAAGACACTACTGGAGAAGAATCATGACCTAGTTAAGAAGATCGAAGTATTCATGGGAGACCCCACACCAGTAGAAGAAGACAAAGAACCCAAGGAGATTCGCCCTGAGGACTACATCATCATCGACGACACCGATTCCGATCCTAGTGATGATGACTTTGAAGACTAAGCTGGAGCAGACATCATGGAGTCTTCCACCGATCAAAATTTCTAGATGACCACCATATGTTATTAGTATTCCCCCATGTAATTAATAGTAGTAGAGCACTTTTGCGACAGTTCTAGACCGCTTGTATGACCTTTCTTGATTGATTGATTGAAATGATTGTGTTTGTCTCATGTGCATATGGGTAGTGCTTTCTCATTACACCCCATTCTATTCTGATCTCTCCCCTCTAAACCCATCAGATGCCTCCAAGACGTGACCCCGGTTTTGCTTTCCCACCGGAGCTCACTCAGTTGATCCAGCAGCAGAATACCCTGATGCAGTTGTTAGTTCAGAACCAGGGCAACAACAACAACAACCCGCCACCTGTGGACAACCTAGCCCGCTTTCTAAGGTTACAACCGCCGATGTTTTCCAGTAGCACCGAGCCCATAGTTGCAAATGATTGGCTCCACAGGATTGGAAGGGAGTTAACCACTGTAGGATGCACTGATGCTGAGAAGGTGCGTTTTGCTGCACATCAGTTGGATGGACCAGCAGCATCATGGTGGGAGAATTACACTGTCACCTACCCCATAGCCACAGTGACATGGGAGAAGTTTCAGCAAGCTCTCCGCACAGCCCATGTCTCAACCGGAGCTATGCAAATGAAGAAGCGGGAGTTCCGCAACTTACGCCAGGGGAACCGTACTATGGCTCAGTACGCGGATGAGTTTAGCAAGTTATCTCGCTATGCCCCTGATGATGTGGCCACAGATGCCGCGAAGCAGGAGAAGTTTACGGAAGGGCTGAATGATGAGATGAGCATGTAGTTGATGGTAGCAACCTTCAACAACTACCAGGAGTTGGTAGATAAGGCTCTTATGATTGAAGGGAAGCAGCAGCAGATTGAGAACCGTAAGAGGAAGTATGGACAAGGGAAGTATAACTCAGGAGCCCAGCAGAAGCCTCGCCTAACTCCGAACTCGGGAGGACTTGTTCATAACCATGGAGGTCACAACCACACTAGAGGAGGATCGCATAATCACAATGGTGCTAAGAATGGAAATGGGAACGGAGCTAACAACAATCAGAACTGCTCCAACCCCGCCACACCCGCCAAAAGAGACCTAAGTCAAGTTACTTGCTTTAAGTGTGGGAAGACAGGGCACTATGCCAATGATTGCCCTGAAGGAAGGAATGGAAACGGAAATGGGAGCGCTGGGAAGAAGCCTAACCCATTCAACAAAGGACAAGTTAACCACGTTAACATGGAGGAGGTTGAAGAGCAGCCGGACGCGGTAATAGGTAAGATTTTGGTTAAGTCATTTACCGCTCTTGTTCTTTTCGATACTGGAGCATCGCATTCATACATATCAAGGGGATTCGTGGATAAGTTTAAACTACCAACCCAAACCCTTAGGACCCCTCTTCTAGTGAGTTCACCCGGAGCAGAGTACATGGCTAGCCGATGGTGCGACCAGATACCCCTAACCATTGGCACACATGTTTTTCCGCCCGACCTAATTATCTTGGAGTCACAAGGATTGGATGTGATATTAGGGATGGACTGGATGTCAAAGTATGGAGGAAGTATTGAATGTGCTAGTAAGTCGATTTATCTCACCACCCCGGAGGAAAAAGGATTAAGTATGTATCTAGGCATGTGCCTAGGAGGAGCCAAGTGAATGCCCTCACGAGAGTTGTTCAGGAGGAAGTGCCGGTAGTGCAGGACTACCCAGATGTTTTTCCAGAGGAGTTAACAGGTATGCCACCGGATAGAGACATTGAGTTCTTGATAGAGCTAGTGCCAGGTACAGGGCCAATATCCAAGAGACCCTATCGGATGCCCGCAAATGATCTGGAGGAAATTGAGAAATAGATCAAGGAGTTATTGGAGAAAGGTTACATTCGAAGAAGTTCATCACCTTGGGGAGCCCCAGTGATTTTGGTTGAGAAGAAGGATAAATCCCTAAGGATGGTTGTTGATTATCGATCTTTGAATGAGGTGATGATCAAGAATAAGTACCCACTACCGATGATCAATGATCTGTTTGATCAGCTACAAGGAGCTAAAGTGTTTTCGAAGATTGATCTACGATCGGGATACCATCAGTTGAAGATTCGAGAGAAGGATATACCAAAGACAGCGTTCACCACGCGGTATGGATTATACGAGTATATGGTCATGTCGTTTGGACTAACTAACGCCCCTGCCTATTTCATGAGCATGATGAACAAGGTGTTCATGGAGTATTTGGATAAGTTTGTTGTGGTGTTTATTGACGATATTATGGTATACTCGAAGAATGAAGAGGAGCACAAGGAGCATTTGTGTTTAGTTCTCGAGAAACTCAGGGAACACCAGTTGTATGCTAAGTTTAGCAAATGCGGATTTTGGTTGAAGGAAGTCAGATTCCTTGGACATGTTGTATCAGGGGAAGGAATAGCAGTGGACCCCAGCAAGGTTCAGTCAGTCACTGAATGGTTGGCACCCACTTCAGTTAGCGAGATCCGCAGTTTCCTTGGACTCGCAGGATACTACTGGAGATTCATTGAATTTTTTTTCCAAGATTGCAAAGCCAATGACTAAACTATTGAAGAAGGATACCAAGTTTAAATGGACAGATGATTGCGAGGCAAGTTTCCAGGAGTTGAAGAAATGTTTGACTACAGCCCCAGTGCTAACACTGCCAGATATAAATAAGGAGTTCCAAGTGTATTGCGACGCCTCCCGCTTAGGACTTGGATGTGTACTTATGCAGGATGGAAGAGTTGTTTCGTATGCCTCACGACAACTAAAACCTCATGAGTTGAACTATGCCACGCATGATTTGGAGCTAGCAGCCGCAGTGCATGCATTAAAGACTTGGAGACATTACCTTATTGGAAACCGTTGTGATGTGTACACGGATCATAAGAGTTTGAAGTACATTTTCACACAGAAGGAGCTGAACCTTAGGCAAAGGAGATGGCTGGAACTTATAAAGGATTACGACATGCAGCTACACTATCATCCAGGAAAGGCCAATGTCGTAGCAGATGCTTTAAGCTGAAAGAGTTATGCTAATATCCTTGAAAGTAAGGGATTGCTGAAGGAGTTAGCAGAGGATATTATGGAACTTCGGTTGGAGATTGTTCCAAGAGGTTTCATTGCAACAATGGAGGTTCATTCAACATTGTTGGGCAATATTCGAGAAGCTCAGGAGGATGACAAACAGATTGCCGAGATAAAGGAGAAGATGAGCAAAGGAAAGGCCAAAGGTTTTCGCGAGGATGAGCATGATACCTTATGGTTTGAGGACCGAGTGTATGTGCCCAATAACCCAAAGATCAGGAAGTTGATAATTCAGGAAGCTCATGACTCACTATACTCGATACACCTCGGAAACACCAAGATGTATTTGGATTTGAAAGAAACATTTCTGGTGGACTGGTATGAAGAAGGATATTGCCGAGTATGTAGCCGTATGTGATGTTTGTCAGAGAGTGAAGGTAGAGCATCAGAAGCCAGCAGGATTGTTACAGCCTATGCCGATACCCGAATGGAAGTGGGATAAACTTGGGATGGACTTTATTACCGGATTGCCCAGAACCAAAGCAGGATATGATTCTATATGGGTAGTAGTTGATCGCTTGACCAAAGTGGATCACTTTATCCCAGTGAAACCACCTATACAGGTGCGAAGTTGGCCAAGATATATATGTCCAGGATCGCATGTCTGCATGGAGTTCCGAGGACCATCGTATCAGATAGAGGAACATAGTTTACTTCAAAGTTTTGGCATCAGTTGCACTAGACTTTGGGTATGAGATTAGAGTTCAGTACAACATTTCACCCGTAGAAGGATGGACAGACCGAGAGAGTCAACCAGATACTGGAAGATATGTTGAGAGCCTGTGCGCTAGATTATGGATCTAGTTGGGATGACAACTTGCCTTACGCAGAGTTCTCATACAACAATAGCTACCAAGCCAGTTTGAAGATGGCACCGTTTGAAGCCCTGTATGGACGCATGTGCAGAACGCCGTTGATGTGGGATGAAGTAGGAGACTGACAGTTGTTTGGACCAGACTTGATCAAGGAGTCTGAGGAGAAGGTTAAACTGATTCGTGATAGACTGAAGATTGCTCAGTCTGGGCAGAAGAGTTACGCAGACTCGAAACGCAGGGAGGTAACATATGAAATTGGAGACAGAGCATATTTGCGAGTATCACCCTTGTGAGGAGTGAAACGTTTTGGAGTTAAAGGAAAGTTAGCCCCGAGATTTGGAGGACCATATCGTGTCCTGGAACGGATGGGAGAAGTTGCCTACAAGTTGGAGTTACCTGAGGGATTGTCAGGAGTTCACGATGTGTTTCACGTTTCACAATTGAAGAAGTGTCATACTGAGATGGCCGATATACCGTTAAGAGATACAGTACCCTTGGAGGCGATTCAGTTGGACAGTGATTTGACTTATGAGGAGAAGCCAGTTAAGATTCTTGAGTTTGCCAGCGGAGTCACCCGTAGCAAGGTTATCAAGTTTTGCAAAGTTCATTGGAGCCACCATACCGAGGATGAAGCCACCTGGGAACGAGAGGATGATCTCCGCAAAGACCACAAGCACCTATTTTCTAGCCAACCCGAATCTTGAGGGAGAGATTCATCTTAAGGGGCGTAGGTTTGTAACATCCCAAATTTTCAATTTGGAATGTTATACATAGGTCATCCATGCATACCATATTTTATAGCATTTCTGTTCCGCAATCCTTGAAATCCTAAGCAACTCAAGGACCCTCGGAGAGAGTTGGGGATTTCCCGGTTTTCATATTTGATTTTTATCAAATAATGAAACGAGGATTTTGATTGTAATAATTTTTCTCTCCAAAAAATATTTCATTTTAAAATAAATGAGAGGAGATAATATGACTTCTCCAAAATAATTGAAATATTGGAGGAAAAATATTAAAATCAGTTATTTGATTTTATTTGCATTAGAAAAATTGCCCGTTTTCATAATTGCATTTTAGGGCCAAGAAAATGTTCATCTTGTTCTAAATATTTTATTTAGACGGTGAAAATTTGTTTTGGCCTTTTTAGATTTTTATTTTATTTTCTAGGATTTTATTTCTGCCGGCAAAATTGTTTTTTTAAAGAGGAACTCCCCGCGCCGACTAGGCCAAACCCAGCCGGGCCGTCGGCCCAAGTCGCAGCCGCCGCCTCCCCGCGCGCGAGCGCCGCCGCCCCCGAGCTCGGACCGGAGTCTGAGCCGGACTCCGCCTCCGCCTCGCCTTGCCCCCTCCTCCAAGTCGCCCCTCCTATTTATACGCGCCATCCCGCCCCCCACCACCACACCACCGCCACCCCGCAGCCGCCGCCACCCGCGCCTGCAGCCGCCGCCACCGCGCCTGTCGTTGCCGCCGCCCGCGCCTGCCGCCGCCGAGCCCTGCTGCCCCGCGAGCCGCCGCCCCGCCGCCCAACCTCGCCTCGCCGGAGGTACCGCGCCGGATCCCGAGTCGTCGTTTTTTTAAAAACCGTTCAGTTTTTTTAGAAACCCTAGTTTGTTTTTTTTAAATTGGTTCATCGGTTTTTCTCGGTTCTTCTAATTAGTGGACGTTCGTCCGTACGTTTGTCTTAATGAACAGTTTTCGCCCGTTAGTTACAGTTAATGAATGCTCATTCATTAGTCTGTTCGTCAGTTTTCTTTTTATCGGATTTATCCATGATTATTCTCGATCGCGATTTCTGATCCGACATTAGTTTCTGTTTATCTTTTCGCTCGTTAGTCGGAATCAGGCGATTCAAGCACCTAGATCTTCGTCTCGAGACCCTGTTTCTGTTTAACCAACTTGCACAAGTTTTTGCTACTGTAAAATTTGACCTAGGTCCAGATTAGTAAACAGATCTTGTTTCTCTCGCCGTTTGAGTTTCGTTGCTCCGTTTGATTTGATTCTTTTTGCGTACCGGAGTTCTTATGTTGAACTTTTTGGTCAACCTCTCTTATTTGAGTTTTTCTTGTGCATCTTTGCTTGTTGCTTATGTATGTTATTGCTTGTTTGCGATAGAACACCCGGAGTGCGAAGCGTGTTACTACGAGTCTCTAGGTTTCGCGGATCGTCAGCAAGGCAAGTAACACATTTGATCATACTCTTTTCATACCCAGTTTTTATGCATTAGTTCCAATCCTCAAACATTGCATGATTAGGATGTCTTTAACTTGTGGGTTGGGAAGTAGTTATTGAGGTAGAACCTATTACCCTATTAATATCAAACCCTTGGGAGTTACTTCTGCGGGTTGCTTATTGCTATGCTATGCTTGTAGACGTGGTTTGGGTTTGAGTGAAATCCATGAAAGATGTGAGATTGTTAATTAATAATTCAACTTAAGGTGGCAACTTGAATACACATCTGGGTGGATTGAGGCACCTGGGGAACCCAGTGTTGTCTGTTTTTTGGAAATCCCGGGGTACCCGTGTGATCTTCCTATGGACCGCCACCCAGGATCAAAGGGAACTGAGATGATTCATGCTAGAAACTTCCGTGTGCAGCCACAAGCTATTATGGGCTCTAGCATAGTTGAGTAAGTTACGTGAAGCTCTTGAAGAGGTAGATCAACAGGTAGTGGGTTTTGTAGGTTTGGTATGGTCTACCCGGAGTAAAGAGTTAATGTTTCTGAAAGACTGTGTCTAGGTCATCCGTTTCTCAAACACCATGCAGTGCGAGAATTCCAACGGAGGCGATCGGGTCTTGTGGGGAAAAGTGCGCAAACCTCTGCAGAGTGTACAATCTAATCATGGTTAGCCGTGTCCCCGGTTATGGACAATCTTGAGTATCTAGTACTTGGGTTTTCACATGTATCTCATCACTCTTAATTCAATTTGTTGGGTTATTAAATACTTTATTTGGGATTGAGTTGGGGTTACCTTCTCAATGTTGTTCAACTACCATGATATTTAAATAAAATATATTCCTTTGTTGTAGGGAAAAATTGGCTTTACGCAAAACTGTAACCATAGAGCTTTCCACCAGCCAAATATGCATGTAGTGATAGAATTATTCTGTTCTTGCTCTATTGTGTTACTTTGCCAGCATATTCCATGTGCTGACCCGTTCTCGGGCTGCAACGTATTATGTTGCAGACTTTCCAGACGAGGAGTAAGGTTCATTAGGTCGTTGCCGTGCAGCTCAGCTATGCCGTTGGAGTTGATGGACTCACTTATCTTCCAAGCCTTCCGTTGTTATCGCATTAGATGGCCTTAAGCCAAGTTATTGTAATAAGTTCTCTTTGGAGACATTCGATGTAATAAGTGTGTGATTGCTACTCTGTTATAAATCCTTCAAGTACTGTGTGTGTCGGCATTACCGATCCAGGGATGACACTAAAACACAGAGACTTGACCGTTTGAGGTCGGGTCGCTACAAATAGGCAAATATTAAGGCGAGTGAGGAGGCGTTTAATATTCGTTGCCTTTATAAGGGGATAAGGATTCCCTTTCCTCTCTCTCGCCCTCTCTCTGTCTCCGCCTTTCCAATCTCGAGCTCTAGTGCCCAAGTTCTCATCTCCTTTCCACTCCAGCAACCATGTCCGGATCCGGAGGTCAAGGCAACTGGATGGTCTCCTCTGTCAAGGAGGAGGACATTACTGAGCTTCGGGCGGCCGGATACTTGGCGAAGGAGATTACTCACCACCTACCGACCGAGGGACAAGTCGTCCCCACGCCGAAGCACACCGAGAGGGTAGTGTTCATCCCCCATTTCTTCCGCAGGCTAGGGTTTCCACTCCACCCTTTCGTCCGTGGGCTGATGTATTATTACGGGATAGATTTCCATGATCTGTCCCAGAATTCCTTCCTCCGCATCCAACCCCACTTCGGGTTGTGGCTCAAAGTCTTTAACGTGAAGCCAAAGGTGGTGGATGGCCAGCACGCGGAGTAAGGAGGAGCCATGGTGAGCAAGTTGTCCAACATCTCCTGGCCCAAAGGTACTTTTGTGGTGTAACACCCACAATGCGGATATATCTCCCACGTGTTAGGGCATGACTTAGAGGCATAGCCGCATGGTAGGTTTGTCGCAAGAGGGGTAATTTTCACACAATCCCATGTACTGGATAAGAAAGGGATAAAGAGTTGGCTTACAATCGCCACTTCACACAATACAAGTTAAACATACATCATCCAGAATACAATCAAGGTCCGACTACGGAACCAAAATAAAATAAGACAACCCCAAATGCTAGATCCCCGATCGTCCCAACTGGGCTCCAGTACTGATCAACGGGAAACGAAACAACACAATGAACAAGATATTCATTGAGCTCCCACTTGATCGCGGTTGCGCCACCTGCACTGGTATCATCGGCACCTACAACTGTTTGGAAGAATCCATGAGTCACGAGGACTCAGCAATCTCACACCCGCGAGATGAAGACTATTTAAGCTTATGGGTAGGAAAGGGTAGTGAGCTGGAGCTGCAGCAAGCACTAAGCATATATGGTGGCTAACTTACGCAAATAAGAGCGAGAAGAGAAGCAACGCAACGGTCGTGAACTGAAGTGATCATGAATCCACTTACGTTCAAGCATAACACAAGAACCGTGTTCACTTCCCGGACTCCGCCGAGAAGAGACCATCACGGCTACACACGTTGTTGACTCATTTTAATTAAGTTAAGTGTCAAGTTCTCTACAACGGGATATTAACAAATTCCCATCTGCCCATAACCACGGGCACGACTTTCGAAAGTTCAAACCCTGTAGGGGTGTCCCAACTTAGCCCATCACAAGCTCTGACGGTCAACGAAGGATATTCCTTCTCCCAGGAAGACCCGATCAGTCTCGGAATCCCGGTTACAGGACATTTCGACAATGGTAAAACAAGACCAGCAAAGCCGCCCGATGTGCCGACAAATCCCGATAGGAGTCGCATGTATCTCGTTCTCAGGGCACACCGGATAGGTCAAGCTACGAGTAAAACCAACCCTCAAGTTGCCCCGAGGTGGCCCCGCAGGTTGCCCGTTTCGGACCAACACTCAGAGGAGCACTGGCCCGGGGGGTTTAAAATAAGGGACAATTCCATTTATCCCCCTAACTTGAGCCACCACCTGGCATTTGCCCCTAATTTTTAGGTATACTCAAAAATACCCCTCTTCCGTCAAGTCACCTTACAAAAATGCCCTTCTGTGCTGCTACCATCCGGTCAAAGGGGTTTGACCGTCCAGTGAATAGAAAATGGTGAACAGTAAATTCAAAAAAATAGCAAAAAAATCAAAAAAATTTGAAATTTTGTGGGATCGAAGATACTCAAGGGAGCAAGGCGCATGCAAATTTTGGCATAGTTTGGACATTCCAGCAGCTCGTGTCAAACAGAAAACTTTAAAATGTACGCCGTGAGCAGTAAATTCAAAAAAATAGCAAGAAAATTCAAAAAATATGAAAAATTTTCGCACAAAGAGGCTAGGGTGCGCAAGGAGCATGGAAATTTTTTTGCGTTTCGACACTGTAGCAGCTCGTGGAAAAAAAACAAAATTTGGCGCAGGAAAAAACTTTGAAAAAATGCACTATTTTGTTTCTTTGCTAGAGCACCTCGCATGCCATTGATCACAAAAATTTGCAAGCGCCTCGCGCACCCAAGCCTCTTTGATGCCAAGAAAATTCATATTTTTTAAAATTTTCTTACTATTTTTTTTGAATTTACTGTTCACAGCGTATAGATTTAATTGTTTTCCTTTCCCAGAGTTCCTGGAATGTCCAAACAATGCGAAAATTTGCACACACCTTGCGCCCTTAAGTATCTTCGATCCTACAAAATTTCAGATTTTTTTGCTATTTTTTTCGAATTTACTGTTCCCCATGTTACTATTCACCAGACGGTCAAACCCATTTGACCGGATGGCAAGGGCATTTCTGTAAGGTGACTTGACGGAAGAGGGGTATTTTTTAGCATACTTGGAAATTATGGGCAAATGCCAGGTGGTGGCTCAAGTTAGGGGGATAAATGGAATTGTCCCTTAAAATAAAGATGACCCTCGAGCTAGCAAAAACCCAAGGGAAGGTTATAGGTTGTTAGGCAAATGTAAAACCAAGGTTGGACCTTGCTTGAGGAGTTTTATTCAAAGCGAACTGCCAAGGGGTTCCCATAACACCCAACCACGTAAGGAACGCAAAATCAAGGAACATAACACCGGTATGACGGAAAATAGGGCGGTAAGTGTGGAACAAAACACCAGGCATAAGGCCGAGCCTTCCACCCTTTACCAAGTATATAGATGCATTAAAGTAAAAAAAGATATATTGTGATATCCCAAACAATATCCATGTTCCAACATGGAACAAACTTCATCTTCGCGTGCAACTAGCAACACTATAAGAGGGGCTGAGCAAAGCGGTAACATATCCAAACAACGGTTTGCTAGGAAAGGAGGGTTAGAGGCTTGGCATGGCAAAAA
The DNA here is from genome assembly GCF_003073215.2 of Triticum urartu. Taxonomy (NCBI): domain Eukaryota; kingdom Viridiplantae; phylum Streptophyta; class Magnoliopsida; order Poales; family Poaceae; genus Triticum; species Triticum urartu. The sequence continues at coordinate 578,606,199 of NC_053028.1, forward strand.
GGGAGGCATGATATAGCAAGTGGTAGGTATCGCGGCATAGCAATAGAGCGAACAACAAGCAAGCAAAGATAGAAGTGATTTCGAGGGTATGGTCATCTTGCCTGAGATCCCGGAAGGAAGAAGAACGAGTCCAAGTAGAAGGCAAACAGACATAGTCAAACGAATCCTCACAACTCTGGAACGGAACCGAAGCTAACGAGAGAAGCAACCCGGAAAGAAGCAAGCAACATAGTAAACAACCATCACATGGACATGACATGATGCACAACCAGGTATGATGCATGTCCGAATTAAAAATGCATGGTATGGCAAAGTTCGCAAACAAAACTACAAGTTAAGTGGAGCTTAATATGCAACGAGTTGCATATTGACGAAACACCACAACAATTATTTAGTTCTCTCCCGTTTAAGTACTCAACAATATTAAATGTTGGTTAGCATGGCAAGGGGTGAAGCATATGAAAACTACCTATCTAGGCAAGTTTAAATGAGGCCGGAAATAACAAACAACAATTCCGGAAAATCCTCATATGCAAATTATGGATTTGGTACTGCTCTGCCCTAAACCATATTTTATAGTTATTAAACATGCAAAGTGATGCCACCATGTTAAACTAGGCATTTTCTACCCTATTTACATATAAAGTTTGTTAAGTTTGGAGCTACGGTTATTTAGTTATGAAATAAAGAATTTTAACATGGCATTTGAGCAAAATTTAATCAAACAACATTTTAAGCATTTTAAACATGCATGAAAGTGGCATATTATGAAACTAGACAAGATTCTAACCATTTTTCATATATAATGATTTTACATATGATGCATAGTTCATGAGTTATTATATATATGCATGAAACATGAGGGTTTTTCTGCAAAACTGCTCTCTCTGGAATAAAAGATAAATTCGCAGACAGGAAAAAAAACATGCACCAGGCTGGATCTGGGATGAACTGGGCTGCACAGGAGCATGGGCAAGAGAGAATATCTCGTCCAGGGCGATGGATAGCATGAGGACGCTCACCCTGGGTCTAGTGGGCCTACTGAAGACGGGCAGGGGTCGGGGCCGGTTGGGACGGATCGGGCCAGACAAATTCGTGCGAGCCGGCAGGACCGAGCGGGTTCGGCTGGTTCGACCGGTTGACGGTGTTCAGGGCAGAGGAGGCCTGGTCAACGAAGCGACCTGCAGCGCGGCGAGGGACTTGGCACGGAGGCGACCACCGGTGACAAGTGGGTGACGGGGACGACGGGATCCGGCGGTGAGACGGCGAGAACCAAGGCGAGACAGGGAATCGAGCGGGCGAGGTCAACATAGACTCGAGCGCGGTCGTCTCGCTCGTCCACGGGCAAAGCAGAGGACGGGAGAGGCGCGATGCAGGTGCAGGGGGCGGAGGGGCGCCGCTCCAGGCCTGGGACGTCGACGGCTTGGACTCTGACGAGGCTTGCTGGAGTCGAGGAGGAAGGGATTCAGTGGCGGCTCGCTTGTGGGAGCAGAGGGGCCTTGCTGGACGAGTGGCTCGGTCCATGGAGGGACTGATGTGTTCACTTGTCTCCTGGACGAGGCCGAGGTGAAGGCAGGGAGGAGGAGCTCGGCATGGGGCTCCTTGAGCATGAGGTTCAGGCGGGTATGGACACCGACGACGCGGACGCAGCGAAGGCCTCCGACGAAGAAGCTCCAGGCGGCGGCTACTTGAAGATCGTGGACGCGAGCGTCCCTGGCATCTAGTCCCTGCTAGAGAAGGGAGAGGCGAGAGAGATTAGAGAGGTTGAGAGAGAGAGGAGCACAGTGAGCAAATGAAGAGAAGGTAGGGAAGGAAAATGAGCGGGACGAGGCCGGCGACATGACCTGTTGTTGTTGTTGTTGTTGTTGTTGTTGTTGTTGTCGCTGGCGGCGTGGACGCGCAGGCGGCGGGAGGCGCTGGTGCTCACGATCCACTCGGGATCAAGCAGAGGAGGGAAGAGGAGGCAGATCGAATTTTAGAACGGGGGCGGATGAGGCTGGTGATTGATTGGCTTGGTGGGGAATGGGAGGATCCCGAGGTGTTTCTCTTGAGTGTGGCGGCGGCGGTGGGGACATATGTCCTCGATTTTAGGGTTTGGGTCTAAGATGGGCTATGGGACTATATATATATATATACGAAAGGGGGGATGATCTGGATCCTTTGATCGTGATCGGGCAGTCCGGAATAAATGGGCTAGGGAGTCCAAAAAGAAAAACGAAGATGTTTAGGGGATGTTTGGGGATGATCCGGACCCATCGCTAACGTGCCTGGGTCGGGTCCGGGGGAGTTTCGGATGCACACGCGAGGTTTCGAGGGGGGGGTCCATGGCTGTTGGTAGTGGACTGTGTAGACGGTCTAGGGAGGAAAAAGAGGGAAAGCCCGACAATAGTTTTCGGAGACCGAGAACGTCCGACGATAGACCGGCTATACTGCCGCTATAGTTATCCGTTGGGTCATCAAACGGACTCCGAATGCGACGCAACTTGGCAGGCGGCCTACCTACAACAAAACAACACCGCATGCCAACTTTCATCCCATTCTGAGAACATTTTCCACCCACTTACAAAATAATATTTCGGACGTGCCGCGGGCGCGCGCAAGTGTGCGCGGGCTCAGAATGGACAACGGAAAGAACAAGGAGACCGGGACGGACGCAAGTTTTGAAAACATGATGATGCAATGTGGATGATGACATGGCAAGATGCAACACACAAGCGAATGATAAGGCAACAACAACAAATAACTGGAAGACACCTAGCGCATCGGTCTCGGGGCGTTACAACACTCCACCACTATAAGAGGATCTCGTGCCGAGATCTAGGATGGCACTGGAGAGAAACGGAAGAGGAAGAGAAGAGGTAAAACTAAGTTGCTTCTTTGACAAACGAGTGAAACCAAAGAGCCTTGAGAGGTTGAAGAACTTGAAAGAAAGAATACAACGAAGATGGACAAAGTTGAAAACACTCCGTTACATAAGAGAAACAAGGAACCTTACTAGAACCTTGTAGGTTGAAAGACATAAGAAAAGTGTTACAATGTACAAGAAGTACATGCAAGCACTCCGGTAGCAACGATGTACAAGGAATGATAAAGATCAATTACGATAACACTCCGGTTGGAAAAAGGAAGGCATAGAATATGATCTTGACAAGATGAGAGGATACTTGATGAAATCAACAACACATTGCCTCCGGAACAAATGTAAGAATGTAATCAAAAGAACGGAGGAGAAAACAACATCTTCTACCTCAAATAAGCTTGAAAAAGTATCTCTAGGAGAAGGGTCAAACGGAGTTGTTGGAAAAACCAACAACGAAAAGAGTAAGCTTGTAGTGGGCTTATGGAAAACATCTCAAAACTAAGGTGAAATTCTGCCACCGAAAGCAATGATTGATCGGGAACAAAGAAGAGACGAAAACTTCTTCCACCAAGATGATAGAGAGATAACTTGAATCATTGATAAGCACCACAATAGCAACATTCCTTAGGGAAAGCTTTAGGTGAAATATGACACAAGATAACTCCAACGAAGAGATTAATGGATTTAAAATACCTCATTCTTGATAACTTGTGAATCATGAAACACGAAGGGAAATTATCAACAATGACATAACACCACCTCAAATAAGGAGATATGAAAAAAATTGCACTTTGGAATGCAAGATGAAGAATGCTTGAACTCCTGAAAACAAGACATGTGTTGAACACCTTGTTTAATTGTGAGTATAGCTTGGCGGATCATAACTTCGAGAGATATCTTGAAGAACAATTGAAGAATGAAAAGAATCCTCGACGGACCACCATGTAGAGTCTCCATGAAGAAACTCTAGATAGACAAAAAAAAGGTCGCAAGGATAGGAGGCTTGAAAAGAATAAGATGAATCCTTGCATAGACTAGATGGAGCTTCGCGACGAGATAATGCGGAAAACTTGAAACTCTGGAAAAGAAAAGATGAAGCAACTTGGAACCAAGAATTTTTTTATGAACCACCGAATAAGGAATTGAATTTACTCGATGAAACAAGAATAAGAATTACATTATTCTTATCCTTCACCAATTTAAATTGGTGACAAGCAACGCATTTGACATACTACTTATTCTCATTGAAAGTATTAAGAGATATAGCACAAACTTGAGAAGGACTTCAACGAATCACCGGTAGGATTTGGAAACAATGAATGAATTAATATGAAAATGAAGGAAGAAGAATCTTGAACAAACCACCGTAAGAATTGAAAACGATTGAAGAAAAAGAGAACGAATCATCGTAAGAATTAGAAAGCGAATGAAGATACTTGAGAGAATTTAGATACATGAGAACGGAGAGATCATGAACTCATTAGAGGATATTTGAACGATGCACCGGTAAGATTGGAGAACGAGAGCTGAAATCTGGAATGAATAATTCTGATGGGCTCCGAAGAATCAAACTGAAACATACACCTAAATTTCTCCGGATGGGTGAAAAGAATTCTCACAATCGAAAACAATTATGAGAGGATGGCAGCAAGCTTGAACTTCGCATCTCTGAGAGAACGGATACGATTTGGAGGAAAAACTCTTCTTCGGACTTCAAATGTTGAGAATGGTGATGAGAAACACCACCATGAATTGTTCAGACACTCTGGAATGAAGAAATAGAAAGGTTGAACCAACGATGAAAAGAATTTGAAAGATCTTGGAGAAAGACATATGACTGATGATAATTCATTCTTACGTCAAACTTGGAAAAGAATTTGAGGGTAGCTCCGGGAAAAAAAATAGAAGAGTCAGGTAAGATCCTGGGAAATGACCTATGGGTTAGGGCCCACTCAAGAGAAACACCATTGGAATGATTTTGAATAGAGATTGCATCAGTTGAATTAAATGGCTATAATGAGATAACATCCTCAAAAGAACTTGAGCGAATTGAGAATGGAAACTTGAATCTTCTGAGATATCATCAGCACTCCGGAAAAATTGAATAGCGAGAAGTGGATTATTAAGAGGTGCACCGACATGAGAAAACATTTGAAACGGGGAAAGGATATGATCGACAAAGCTTGAATTCAATCCACCAGAGAAGAAAAAAGGGAGGCATGATATAGCAAGTGGTTGGTATCGCGACATAGCAATAGATCGAACAACTAGCAAGCAAAGATAGAAGTGATTTCGAGGGTATGGTCATCTTGCGTGAGATCCCGCAAGGAAGAAGAATGAGTCCAAGAAGAAGGCAAATGGACGTAGTCGAACAAATCCTCACAACTCCGGAATAGAACCGAAGCTAATGAAAGAACCAACCCGGAAAGAAGCAATCAACATAGTAAAAAACCATCACATGAACATGGCATGATGCACAACCAGGTATGATGCATGTCCGATTTAAAAATGCATGGTATGGCAAAGTGCACAAACAAAACTACAAGTGGAGCTCAATATGCAACGAGTTGCATATTGATGAAACACCACAACAATTATTTAGTTCTTTCCCGTTTAAGTACTCAACAATATTAAATGTTGGTTAGCATGGCAAGGGGTGAAGCATATGAAAACTACCTATCTAGGCAAGTTTAAATGAGTTCGGAAATAACAAACAACAATTTCGGAAAATCCTCATATGCAAATTATGGATTTGGTACTTCTCTGCCCTAAACCATATTTTAGAGTTATTAAACATGCAAAGTGATGCCACCATGTTAAACTAGGCATTTTTCTACCACATTTACATATAAAGTTTGTTAAGTTTGGAGCTACGGTTATTTAGTTATGAAATAAAGAATTTTAAAATGGCATTTGACCAAAATTTAATAAAACAACATTTTAAGCATTTTAAACATGCATGAAAGTGGCATATTATGAAACTAGACAAGATTCTAAGCATTTTTCATATATAAAGATTTTACATATGATGCATAGTTGATGAGTTATTATATATATGCATAAAACATGACGGTTTTTTTGCAAAACTGCTCTCTCTGGAATAAAAGATAAATTCGCAGACAGGAAAAAAAACATGCACCGGGCTGGATCTGGGATGAACTGGGCTGCACAGGAGCATGCGCAAGAGAGAATATCTCGTCCAGGGCGATGGATAGCATGAGGACGCTCACCCTGGGTCTAACGGGCCTGCTGAAGACGGGCAGGGGTCGGGGCCGGTTGGGACGGATCAGGCTGGACCGGTTCGTGCGAGCCGGCAGGACCGAGCGGGTTCGGCTGGTTCGACCGGTTGACGGTGTTCAGGGCAGAGGAGGCCTGGTCAACGAAGCGACCTGCAGCACGGCGAGGGAATTGGCGCGGAGGCAACCACTGGCGACAAGTGGGTGACGGGGACGACGGGATCTGGCGGTGAGATGGCGAGAACCAAGGCGAGACAGGGAATCGAGCGGGCGAGGTCAACATAGACTCGAGCACGGTCGTCTCGCTCGTCCACGGGCGAAGCAGAGGACGACAGAGGCGTGATGCAGGTGCAGGGGACGGAGGGGCGCCGCTCCAGGCTCGGGACGACGACGGCTTGGACTCTGACGAGGCTTGCTGGAGTCGAGGAGGAAGGGATTCAGCGGCGGCTCGCTTGCGGGAGCAGAGGGGCCTTGCTGGACGAGTGGCTCAGTCCATGGCGGGACTGATGTGTTCGCTTGTCTCCTGGACGAGGCCGAGGCGAAGGCAGGGAGGAGGAGCTCGGCATGGGGCTCCTCGAGCACGAGGTTCAGGCGGGGATGGACGCCGACGACGTGGACAAAGCGAAGGCCTCCGACGAAGAAGCTCCAGGCGGCGGCGCTGCAAGATCGTGGACGCGAGCGTCCCTGGCGTCTAGTCCCTGCTAGAGAAGGGAGAAGCGAGAGAGATTAGAGAGATTGAGAGAGAGGAGCACAGTGAGCAAATGAAGAGAAGGTAGGGAAGGAAAATGAGCGGGACGAGGCTGGCGGCATGACCTGTTGTTGTTGTTGTTGTTGTTGTTGTTGTTGTCGCCGGCGGCGTGGATGCGCAGGCGGCGGGGAGGCGCTGGTGCTCACGATCCACTCGGGATCGAGCAGAGGAGGGAAGAGGAGGCAGATCAAATTTTGGAATGGGGGTGGATGAGGCTGGTGATTAATTGGCTCGGTGGGGAATGGGAGGATCCTGAGGTGTTTCTCTTGAGTGTGGCGGCGGCGGCGGGGACATATGTCCTAGATTTTAGGGTTTGGGTCTAAAGATGGGCTATGGGACTATATATATATACGAAAGGGGGGATGATCTGGATCCTTCGATTGCGATCGGGCGGTCCAGAATAAATGGGCTAGGGAGTCCAAAAAGAAAAATGGAGATGTTTAGGGGATGTTCGGGGATGATCCGGACCCATCGGTAACGACTGCCTGGGTCGGGTCCGGGGATGTTTCGGACGCACGTGCGAGGTTGCGAAGGGGGGGGGGGTCCATGGCTGTTGGTAGTGGACTGTGTAGACGGTCTAGGGAGGAAAAATAGGGAAAGCCCGGCAATAGTTTTCGGAGACCGAGAACGTCCGACGATAGACCGGCTATACTGCCGCTATAGTTATCCGTTGGGTCATCAAACAGACTCCGAATGCGATGAAACTTGGCAGGCGGCCTACCTACAACAAAACAACACCGCACGCCAACTTTCATCCCATTCTGAGAACATTTTCTGGCCACTTATAAAATAACATTTCGGACGTGCCGTGGGCGCGCGCAAGTGTGTGCGGGCTCAGAACGGATAACGAAAAGAACAGGGAGACCGGGACGGATGCAAGTTTTGAAAACATGATGATGCAATGTGGATGATGACATGGCAAGATGCAACACGCAAGCGAATGACAAGGCAACAACAACGAATAACTGGAAGACACCTGGCGCATCGGTCTCGGGGCGTTACAACACTCCACCACTATAAGAGGATCTCGTCCCGAGATCTAGGATGGCACTGGAGTGAAACGGAAGAGGAAGAGAAGAGGTAAAACTAAGTTGCTTCTTTGACAAACGAGTGAAACCAAAGAGCCTTGAGAGGTTGAAGAACTTGAAAGAAAGAATACAACGAAGATGGAAAAAGTTGAAAACACTCCGTTACATAAGAGAAACAAGGAACCTTACTAGAACCTTGTAGGTTGAAAGACATAAGAAAAGTGTTACAATGTACAAGAAGTACATGCAAGCACTCCGGTAGCAACGATGTACAAGGAATGATAAGGATCAATTACGATAACACTCCGGTTGGAAAAAGGAAGGCATAGAATATGATCTTGACAAGATGAGAGGATACTTGATGAAATCAACAACACACTGCCTCCAGAACAAATGTAAGAATGGAATCAAAAGAACGGAGGAGAAAACAACATCTTCTACCTCAAATGAGCTTGAAAAAGTATCTTTAGGAGAAGGGTCGAACGGAGTTGTTGGAAAAACCAACAACGAAAAGAGTAAGCTTGTAGTGGGCTTATGGAAAACATCTCAAAACTGAGGTGAAATTCTGCCACCGAAAGCAATGAATTATCAGGAACAAAGAAGAGATGAAAACTTCTTCCACCAAGATGATAGAGAGATAACTTGAATCATTGATAAGCACCACAATAGCAACATTCTTTAGGGAAGGCTTTAGCTGAAATATGACACAAGATAACTCCAAGGAAGAGATTAATGGATTTAAAATACCTCATTCTTGATAACTTGTGAATCATGAAACACAAAGGGAAATTATCAACAATGACATAACACCACCTCAAATAATGAGGTATGAAAAAATTGCACTTCGGAATGCAAGATGAAGAATGCTTGAACTCCTGAAAACAAGACATGTGTTGAACACCATGTTTAATTTTGAGTATAGCTTGGCGGATCATAACTTTGAGAGATATCTTGAAGAACAATTGAAGAATGAAAAGAATCCTTGACGGACCACCATGTAGAGTCTCCATGAGGAAACTCCGGATAGATAAAAAAGGTCGCAAGGAAATGAAGCTTGAAAAGAATAAGATGAATCCTTGCATAGACTCGATGGAGCTTCGCGATGAGATAATGCGGAAAACTTGAAACTCTGGAAAAGAAAAGATGAAGCAACGTGGAACCAATAACTTTTTTATGAACCTCCGGAATAAGGAATTGAATTTACTTGATGAAACAAGAATAAGAATTACATTATGCTTATCCTTCACCAATTTAAATTGATGACAAGCAACGGATTTGGCATACTGCTTATTCTCGTAGAAAGGATTAAGAGAGATATAGCACAAACTTGAGAAGGACTTCAACGAATCATCGGTAGGATTTGGAAACAATGAATGAATTAATATGAAAATGAAGGAAGAACTAGAAAACGATTGAAGAAAAAGAGAACGAATCACCGTAAGAATTAGAAAGCAAATGATGATACTTGAGAGAATTTAGATACATGAGAATGGAGAGATCATGAACTCATTTGAGGATATTTGAACGATGCACCGGTAAGATTGGAGAACGAGAGCTGAAAGCTGGAATGAATAATTCTGATGGGCTCCGAAGAATCAAACTGAAAAATACACCTGAATTGCTCCAGATGGGTGAAAAGAATTCTCACAATCGAAAACAATTATGAGAGGATGGCAGCAAGCTTGAACTTCACATCTCTGAGAGAACGGATAAGATTTGGAGGAAAAACTCTTCTTCGGACTTCAAATGTTGAGAATGGTGACGAGAAACACCACCATGAATTGTTCAGACACTCTGGAATGAAGAAATAGAAAGGTTGAACCAACGATGAAAATAATTTGAAAGATCTTGGAGAAAGACATATGACTGATGATAATTCATTCTTACGTCAAACTTGGAAAAGAATTTGAGGGTAGCTCCAGGAAAAAAAATAGAAGAGCCAGGTAAGATCCTGGGAAAGGACCTATGGGTTAGGGGCCACTCAAGAGAAACACCATTGGAATGATTTTGAATAGAGATTGCATCGGTTGAATTATATGGATAGAATGAGATAACATCCTCAAAAGAACTTGAGCAAATTGAGAATGGAAACTTGAATCTTCTGAGATATCTTCAGCACTCCGGAAAAATTGAATAGCGAGAAATGGATTATTAAGAGGTGTACCGACATGAGAAAACGTTTGAAACGAGGAAAGGATATGATCGACAAAGCTTGAATTCAATCCACAGGAGAAGAAAAACAATGAAGAATGATGAACTTGAAACTCCGTTAGAATCTTCCTGAGAACCACCGGATAAGAACATTGAAGCAAAATAATGAAGAGACTTCACATGAATAAAATGGATACTTGATTTAGACATCTGATTCATCGAAGGAAAAAGGATGGGAGGGCGGGGAAAACAAAGACAACTTGGGACGGATGAAACAAACACCGTTGAGAAAAAACTGAGATTGGATCTTGCGGATGTTGGAAATGATCGGATCCACTTGAAGAGAAACACGCCAGTTGAAAAGGATTGACATGACAATCTCGATTATCATGAAGGATTAGTATTCACATAGAAATATGAGAACACCGCTTAGGAAAGGTATGGAATCACACTTGACATTGAAGCAACTCGAATACCACAAACGAAAACAAAAAAACAAGGATTTGGCTTGCAGAATAAGCCGGAAACAAACATATGATAGATCCCATATCGTATCATGTGTCTGTTGGAAAGAATTCCTATGTGATACTTGAATTCCCACTTATAAACTCCCAAAACTTTCTGGTTATGCAATCATGTGTTGGGGATACAGGGGAAGCATAATATCTCACCCAAACTAACAATCCCTACATCCAGCTGTATCCATCCTTCAACACATAACCAAGAAATCTTCGAAAATCATGTACCTCAACCTTCGAAAAGCATCCGTTATACGAGTTATGGCAATACTCCCGAACTCCCGCCCCAGTACCGGGTGGCACCGAGGTTATCTCACCAACAACTGCATAAAAGAGATTTTTGATGTCGGTGAACTCAGGTATTCCAGAACTGCAACGATAAAATCGTGACGACAACACCTCGGAGCTCAACTCCCCGGGACACTGCCACAACCCCTAAATTTTAGGAGGAACCAAGAACAATGTTCTCGTCACAAGACTATCAGAACGATTCCAAGATACCCACGTGATCCTAAGAAATTTTTTCGTGAAATTTGAGGAGATAAAAGTCAAAACTTCTATGTCAGGAGGCCTCAGCAAAGCGACGAAGGGACTAAGGAGTAAAAAGAATCCTACTCTCCTATATATATAATCCTAATACTCAAAACATTTTGCTCTAGACTCAACAACGTCAGCGATTCGATCAAGCAGGGGGCTCCTAAGTCGGGGATGGCTCTGATTACCAACTTATAACACCCACAATGCGGCTATATCTCCCATGTGTCGGGGCACAACTTAGAGGCATAGCCACATGGTAGGTTTGTCGCAAGAGGGGTAATCTTCACACAATCCCATGTACTGGATAAGAAAGGGATAAAGAGTTGGCTTACAATCGCCACTTCACTCAATACAAGTTAAACATACATCATCCAGAATACAATCAAGGTCCGACTATGGAACCAATATAAAAGAAGACAACCCCAAATGCTAGATCTCCGATCGTCCCAACTGGGCTCCACTACTGATCAACACGAAACGAAACAACACAACAAACAAGATATTCATTGAGCTCCCACTTGATCGCGGTTGCGCCACCTGCACTGGTATCATCGACACCTGCAACTGTTTGGAAGTATCCGTGAGTCACGAGGACTCAACAATCTCACACCCGCGAGATCAAGACTACTTAAGCTTATGGGTAGGAAAGGCTAGTGAGGTGGAGCTGCAGCAAGCACTAAGCATATATGGTGGCTAACTTACGGAAATAAGAGCAAGAAGAGAAGCAACGCAATGGTCGTGAACTAGAAGTGATCAAGAAGTGATCCTGAATCTACTTACGTTCAAGCATAACACAACAACCATGTTCACTTCCCGGACTCCGCCGAGAAGAGACCATCACGGCTACACACACGGTTGATTCATTTTAATTAAGTTAAGTGTCAAGTTCTCTACAACTGGATATTAACAAATTCCCATCCGCCCATCACCGCGGGCACGGCTTTAGAAAGTTCAAACCCAGCAGGGGTGTCCCAACTTAGCCCATCACAAACTCTCACGGTCAACGAAGGATATTCCTTCTCCCGGAAAGACCCGATCAGTCTCGAAATCCCGGTTACAAGACATTTCGACAATGGTAAAACAAGACCAGCAAAGCCGCCCGATGTACCGACAAATCCCGATAGGAGTCGCAAGTATCTCGTTCTCAAGGCACACTAGATAGGTCAAGCTACGAGTAAAACCAACCCTCTAGTTGCCCCGAGGTGGCCCCGCAGGTTGCCCATTTCAGACCAACACTCAGAGGAGCACTGGCTCGGGGGGGGGGGGTTTAAAATAAAGGTGACCCTCGGGCTCGCAAAAACCCAAGGGAAGATTATAGGTTGTTAGGCAAATGTAAAACCAAGGTTGGGCCTTGCTGGAGGAGTTTTATTCAAAGCGAACTGTCAAGGGGTTCCCATAACACCCAACCGCATAAGGAATGCAAAATCAAGGAACATAACACAGGTATGACGGAAACTAGGGCGACAAGATTGGAAGAAAACACCAGGCATAAGGCCGAGCCTTCCGTCCTTTACCAAGTATATATATGCATTAAAGTAAATAAGATATATTGTGATATCCCAAACAATATCCATGTTCCAACATGGAACAAACTTCATCTTCACGTGCAACTAGCAACGCTATAAGACGGGCTGAGCAAAGCGGTAACATAGCCAAACAACGGTTTGCTAGGAAAGGAGGGTTAGAGGCTTGACATGGAAAAAAGGGAGGCATGATATAGCAAGTGGTAGGTATCGCGACATAGCAATAGAGCGAACAACTAGCAAGCAAAGATAGAAGTGATTTCGAGGGTATGGTCATCTTGCCTGAGATCCCGCAAGGAAGAAGAACGAGTCCAAGAAGAAGGCAAACAGACATAGTCGAACGAATCCTCACAACTCCGGAACAGAACCGAAGCTAACGTGAGAAGCAACCCGGAAAGAAGCAAGCAACATAGTAAACAACCATCACATGAACATGGCATGATGCACAACCAGGTATGATGCATGTCCAATTTAAAAATGCATGGTATGGCAAAGTGCACAAACAAAACTAAAAGTTAAGTGGAGCTCAATATGCAACGAGTTGCATATTGACGAAACACCACAACAATTATTTAGTTCTCTCCCGTTTAAGTACTCAACAATATTAAATGTTGGTTAGCATGGCAAGGGGTGAAGCATATGAAACCTACCTATCTAGGCAAGTTTAAATGAGGCCGGAAATAACAAACCACAATTCCGGAAAATCCTCATATGAAAATTATGGATTTGGTACTTGAGGGAGTCCTGGATTAGGGGGTGTTCGGGTATCCGGAGTATAACTTCAGCCGGACTCCTGGACTATGAAGATACAAGATTGAAGACTTCGTCCCGTGTCCGGATGGGACTTTCCTTGGCGTGGAAGGAAAGCTTGGCGACGCGAATATTCAAGATCTCCTACCATTGTAACCGACTCTATGTAACCCTAACCCTATCCGGTGTCTATATTAACCGGAGGGTTGTAGTCCGTAGGCAATCAACTCCATATACAACAATCATACCATAGGCTAGCTTCTAGTGTTTAGCCTCCTTGATCTCGTGGTAGATCTACTCTTGTACTACCCATATCATCAATATTAATCAAGCAGGACGTAGGGTTTTACCTCCATCAAGAGGGCCCGAACCTGGGTAAAACATCGTGTTCCCTGCCTCCTGTTACCATCCGGCCTAGACGCACAGTTCGGGACCCACTACCCAAGATCCGCCGGTTTTGACACCGACATTGGTGCTTTCATTGAGAGTTCCTCTGTGTCGTCGCCTTTAGGCCTGATGGCTCCTTTGATCATCAACAACGATGCGGTCCAGGGTGAGACTTTTCTCCCCGGACAGATCTTCGTCTTCGGCGGCTTCGCTCTGCGGGCGAATTCGCTCGGCCACCTGGAGCAGATTGAAAGCTACGCCCCTGGCCGTCAAGTCAGGTTTGGAAGCTTAAACTACACGGCTGACATCCGCGGAGACTTGATCTTCGACGGGCTCGAGCCACGGCCAAGTGCGCCGCACTATCTCGAGGGGCATGATCTAGCTCTGCCCCCGGACAGAGTCCTGGAGGCCGCACACGCATCGGTTCCGATCCCTAACTCGGAGCCTATTGCGCCAATCGAGGATGAGCGGTTGGACGTCACCTGGGGGGCTGCGATCCCGAAAGCGATCAAGCCGAACGCTAGCCCCACACTCTGCACGACCCGTCACTCCGAGGATCCGGACTCCTTCCCGGACTCTGAACCCCCCGCGCCCCTGCCAATCGAATCCGATTGGGCGCCGATAATGGAGTTCACCACCGCAAACATCTTTCAGCATTCGCCTTTTGGCGACATCCTGAATTCTCTTAAGTCTCTCTCTTTATCAGGAGAGCCCTAGCCGGATTACGGTCAGCGAGGGTGGCATACGGACGATGAGGAAATTCAAAGCCCACCCACCACCCACTTTGTAGCCACTATCGACGATCTAACCGACATGCTTGACTTCAGCTCCGAAGACATCGACGGCATGGACGACGATGTAGGAGACGAATAGGAACCAGCACCTGTAGGGCACTGGAAGGCCACCTCGTCATATGACATATATATGGTGGATACTCCAAGAGATGGAGATGGCGATGGAACAGTGGGGGATGACGCCCCCAAGAAAGAGCCAAAGCGTCGGCGTCAGCGGCGCCGCTCTAAATCCCGCCAAAGCAAAAACGGTGATTCTGGAACGGGAGATAATACTACCCCGGATAGCGCCGAAGAACACCCACCTCAGCAAGATTCGGCACAGGAAGATGGAGAAGCCAGCCCTCATGAGAGAGCGGCAGACCGAGAGGTCGAGGATGATAACTATACGCCTCCCTCCGAAGACAAGGCAAGCCTCGATGACGATGAATTCGTCATACCATCAGACCCCGCCGAACAAGAGCGTTTTAAACACAGGCTTTTAGCCACGGCAAGCAGCCTCAAGAAAAAGCAGCAACAGCTTAGAGCTTCCCAAGATTTGCTAGCTGACAGATGGACTGAAGTCCTTGCGGCCGAAGAGTATGAACTCGAACACCCCTCCAAGAGTTACCCGAAGCGCAGGACGCTACCCCGATCAGAGGAGGAAGCACCTACATCACCAGCGCATGACATGGCAGACCGGCCACCTCGCGGCCGTGACAAAGAGGCCTCTCGGCCCTCCACCCAAGCCATGCCCCAACGCCGCTCAACTAAGGCACGGGAAAATGTGCCCGACCTGCGAGACATACTGGAGGATAAGGCAAGACAAACAAGATCGACCTACGGATCACGCAAGCGCCCTACGGCATGTGACAATGATCTTCACTCCGGATACAACAAATCCGGCCGGGCCGAACACAACAGACATAGCTCTTCCGAGCTGCGTCGTGATATAGCCCAGTACAGAGGCGCCGCACACCCGCTATGCTTCACGAATGAAGTAATGGATCATAAAATCCCAGAGGGTTTCAAACCCATAAACATCGAATCATACGATGGCACAACAGATCCGGCGGTATGGATCGAGGATTATCTCCTTCACATCCACATGGCACGCGGCGATGATCTACACGCCATCAAATACCTCCCGCTCAAACTTAAAGGACCGGCCCGGCATTGGCTTAACAGCTTGCCAGCAGACTCAATCGGTTCTTGGGAGGACCTGGAAGCTGCATTCCTCGACAACTTCCAGGGCACTTACGTGCGACCACTGGATGCCGACGACTTAAGCCACATAATTCAGCAGCCAGAGGAATCGGCCAGACAATTCTGGACACGGTTCCTAACAAAGAAAAACTAGATAGTCGACTGTCCGGACGCAGAGGCCCTAGAAGCCTTCAAGCATAACATCCGTGACGAGTGGCTTGCCTGGCACCTAGGACAGGAAAAGCCGAAATCCATGGCAGCCCTCACGACACTCATGACCCGCTTTTGTGTGGGAGAAGACAGCTGGCTAGCTCGCAGTAACAACTAATCAAAGAACCCTGGTAATTCAGATACCAAGGACAAAAGTGGTAGGACACATCGGAATAAGCAAAAACGCCGCGTTAGCAGCGACAGCAATGAAGACACGGCAGTCAATGCTGGATTCAAAGGCTATAAATCCGGTCAGTGGAAAAAGCCATTCAAAAAGAATACTCAGGGCTCGTCCAGTTTGGACCGAATACTCTATCGCTTGTGCCAGATACATGGCACCCCCGAAAGGCCAGTGAATCACACTAACAGGGATTGTTGGGTGTTCAAGCAGGCAGGCAAGTTAAGGGCCGAAAACAGAGACAAGGGGATGCACAGCGACGACGAGGAGCCCAAGCCGCCGAACAACAATGGACAGAAGGGCTTTCCCCCACAAGTGCGGACGGTGAACATGATATACGCAACCCACATTCCCAAGCGGGAGCGGAAGCGTGCGCTACGGGACGTATACGCCATGGAGCCAGTCGCCCCAAAGTTCAACCCATGGTCCTCCTGCCCGATCACTTTTGATCGAAGGGACCATCCCACTAGCATCCGTCATGGCGGCTTCGCCGCATTGGTTCTCGACCCAATCATCGACGGATTTCATCTCACAAGAGTCCTAATGGACGGCGGCAGTAGCCTGAACCTGCTTTATCAGGATACAGTGCGGAAAATGGGCATAGATCCCTCAAGGATTAAGCCCACAAGAACGACCTTTAAAAGCATTATACCAGGTGTAGAAGCCAACTGTATAGGCTCAGTAACACTTGACGTGGTCTTCGGATCCCCGGACAATTTCCGAAGCGAAGAGTTAATCTTCGATATAGTCCCGTTTCGCAGTGGCTATCACGCCCTGCTCAGATGAACCGCATTCGCAAAGTTCAATGCGGTGCCGCACTACGCATATCTCAAGCTCAAGATGCCAGGCCCTCGAGGAGTAATTGCGGTCAACGGAAACACCAAACGCTCCCTCCGTACGGAGGAGAATACGACGGCTCTCGCAGCGGAGGTACAAAGTAGCCTTCTCAGGCAATTCTCCAGTCCGGCCATTAAAAAGCCATACACGGCCAAGCGCGCCCGGAGTAACCCACAGTAGGACCGCCTGGCATACTCTGAGCAAGCGTAGCAATGCGGCCCCAACCCCAGCTTCGCGACATAGCGAAACCAGTACCTCGCGTACATAACTACGTCCTTAAAATACCATGGGCACAGGGAAAGGGGCACAATAACGGCACGCCCAAAATACGGCTTAAAACGTACTAGGGGCTGCCGGATTTTTTTTAATTTTTTCTTACTTTCAGGACTCCATACTTCGGACGACCTGTTCGGCAATTCGACTGCCACACAAACGATGCAAGATCCAGGGAGGCAGACAAGCCATGCCGCATTATGGAACTCCCAGGTGGTCTCTGTTACGAGCGGTATACCTGTTTTAAATACAATTCCACGGCCTGCCCCTGGTCAGGACATACTGAATAGTCCAATATCTTTTGCTTACCGCACTATTTGTATCGTTCGGCCTTGATAAATAGCCTCTCTATAAACAATGCTTAGCTTCTTGTCTATTTTTTGCATTATCTTCTTTTCACATTTATGTTTATTAAATGACATGATTGCACCCGTACACCATGGTACGGCAAACACGCCAGGGGCTTCAGTACCCCTCATAATGGTGTGAGAAATCCATACACTTTCACAAGTGCGGCACCCCGAACTTATAACACTATGCATCGGCTCCGAATCATGATTTGGGTCAATTGTTGGGTTTGCCCGGCTCCTATGTTTTGGTGCCTTACGTTCCGCTCTATCGGCTAAGGTAGCACTAGGAGAACCACTGCGATTGTGCCCCGCTTCAGCTGGGTTAAGCACCTCAGTGGAGAAAGCTAAAACTGACTGTCATGATGTGGCGAGAGACCGGTCGCTGTTCGAGAGGTTTTTCAAGTCCCTAAAGGCTTATGCCGCTTCGAGCGAGGAGCTGGCTTCGTCCGGCCAAGGCGTGGATAGCGCCCCGAACTCGGTCTTCCGAACTAGGGGCTTCGCCGAAATTTAAAATTATAGAATTCTATGGCTAAGTGAGAGTGTTCAAGCATTATAGTCCGATTGCCTGGTTCGTTGTGCTGAACGCCTCCCTCGAAGGACCCAACTATGGGAAAAAGAGCGCTCAGGTTTATCCCGAACACCCCAGCACTAGTGGCATGGGGGCAAAAGCCGACATGCTGGCCATCTCTCAATTTTTGATAAACAGCCACACAGAAAGTAATATTTTAAATTCAATAAGCATTGCTTAGAGCATATGAACAAGTTTTCAGCGCACAGGATAAACACGAGCGAGTTCATTCAAATATCACATCCTTGGTACATTCATCCGCCACAAGGCGGGCACCTGCAAGAACATCCTTGTATTAGTTCTCGGGCTTGCGATGCTCCTTCCCCGGCGGCGGCCCATCCTTCACAAGCTTCTCACCGTCCAGCTTACCCTAGTGCACCTTTGCATGGGCAAGGGCCCGACGGGCACCTTCGATGCAGATGGAGCGCTTGATGACCTCAAGCCTCGGACAGGCCTCCACCAGCCGGCGCACCAGCCCGAAATAGCTCCGAGGCAGGGCCTCTTCGGGCCATAGCCGAACTATGAAGCCCTTCATGGCCTGCTCAGCCGCCTTGTGGAGCTCAACCAGCTGTTTCAGCTGGTCGCTCAAGGGCACAGGGTGTCCGGCCTCAGAATACTGAGACCAGAACACCTTCTCCGTCGAGATGCCCTCTTCAGCTCGGTAGAATGCGGCGGCATCGGATACGCTGCGGGGAAGATCTGCGAATGCCCCTGGAGAGCTCCGGATTCGGGTAAGTAACATGTAGTTCACTTTTATATTTCTGCTTTGCCTAAAGAATGCCTTACCCGCTGCTATCTTCCTCATCTCCTCCAACTCTTGGAGGGCCTTTTGGGCTTCGGCCTTGGCAGACTTGGCAACCTCTAGGGCCGTTGCAAGCTCGGATGCTTGCACCTTCGACTCCAACTCCAAACTCTCATGTTTTTTCATGAGAGCCTGCAGCTGTTGCTGCACCTCGCCGACCTGAGCCCCAAGTCTGTCTCGCTCGGTGCGCTCCGCGGCCGTTTTCTTTTCGGCCTCGGACAGCGCCTGCTTAATGGTCGCCACCTCAGTCGTGGCCCCTACCATAAGTAGTACAATCCTGTTACTCTTTTTGGAATCAAGCCTTTTTATAGGCACTTTTTCTATAAGGTATTTCTTACCTTCTTCCTCCTCGAGCCGCCGCTTGGCAAGGCCGAGCTCTTGCTCGGTCCGCTCGAGGTCCTCCTTCAGGACACCCACCTCCGCAGTCAGTGCGGCGGTGGATAGCAGCGAAGCCTGCATACGCATATTGACTCTTTTTTTAGACTCCAACGAAATTTAATAGATCCTCTATTCGGCCTTTCTTTCCGAATGACAAACAGAGCATCAGGGGCTACTGTCTATGCGGTAATATTTTTACATATTTTTACTTACCTCCAAGCCTGTTAGAAGGCTAGTGCAAGCTTTAGTCAGTCCGCTCTTGGTGGACTGAACCTTCTGGATCACCGTACTCATAATAGTACGGTGCCCCTCGTCGATGGAGGCGTCGTCAAGCACCTCCAGCAGATTGTCCGGCACCTCCGGTTGGATGGAGGCCGCCGGCTCAGAAGGCTTGCTCCTCTTGGAAGGAGTTCTCCTACCGCGGTCCGGAACTGCGGAAGATTCTGGTGCGGTGTCCGGCACAAAGCCGGACTGAGAGCCCTGGGGAGCCTTATCCCCTTCACTCCTGGAGTCCGGGAGGTTGCCTTGCGGCTCCTCCGGGACCACCTCCTCCTGCCCTGGAGCTTGTCGCGACGCCACTTCGGCATCGTCTGCAGTGCGGGGGGAGACAGCGAGCGGAACCGAGTTCACGCCCGATGAGTCCAGGGAGCCACCCGACGATTCATCGAATTCGGCCCGGGGCGGACTGCATAATTACATTCGACATTAGGGAAAGCTGTGCAACAAAGGAACATCATGAGTTACTCTGATATCTGAACTTACGATTTCGCCAGAAGCTTGGCCCTGTTTGGCCACTCCTCTTTGCCCTCTTCGGCGTTGGGGGCGTAGTCCGGCGGAGGGGTCTTCCTTTTCCTAGACCCCTCGGCCTCCCCCGTTGGGGCGGCCTTCCTCTTCTCTCCTCCCTCCACTGGGGGGGGGAGAGTTTTCTTCTTCCTCCTCCTCGTTTTCGCGGGAGGAGGGCGTCTTGGACTCGTCAGATGACGAGTCCGACACCACCACGTTGCGGGCACTCTTTCGAGTCCCCGTGGTCATCTTCTTCTTGGCCTTCTTCTCCGGCACCACATAAGGCGCCGGAACCAGCAGCTTCACTATTAGAGCTAGGGCTGAGTCTTCGGGCAGCGGAGCCGGACAGTTAATCGGTCTGGATATCGCCTGCCAAGCCTGTCAAAGGTAAGGGAGTTTAGATCCCGCATAGAGTCAAACTATGAAAAAGCTTAACATCCTGTAAAAGGTGTAGATGGCATACCTCGCTAGCATGACGCTGCGAGCTGTATCCGCGGTCCTCGGAAGCAGATGCGGGAGCCTCGGCGCCCTTGAATAGCATCTTCCAGGCGTCTTCGTACGTCGTGTCGAAGAGCCTGCTGAGGGTTTGATGCTGCACCGGGTCGAACTCCCACAGATTAAAATCCCGTTGTCGGCATGGGAGGATCCGACGGACAAGCATAACCTGGATTACATTAACAAGCCGGACTGGCTTGTTCACCAGGGACTGGATGCATGTTTGCAATCCGGTCACCTCTTTTTCATCACCCCACGACAGGCCCGTCTCTTTCCAGGACATAAGCCGCGTGGGGGGTCTGGATCGGAACTCGGGGGATGCGGTCCACTTCAGATCGCGCGGCTCGGTGATATAAAACCACCCGGATTGCCATCCCTTTAGGGTCTCCACGAAAGAGCCCTCGAACCATAGGACATTGGCCATCTTGCGTGCCATGGCGCCTCCGCACTTCGCCTGGCTGCCGCGCAACACCTTGGGCTTGGCGTTGAAGGTCTTGAGCCAGAGGTTGAAATGGGGGCGGACGCGGAGAAAAGCCTCGCACACGACGATAAACGCCGAGATGTTGAGGATGAAGTTCGGAGCCAGATCGTGGAAATCCAGGCCGTAGTAGAACATGAGCCCCCAGACAAATGGGTGGAGTGGAAAACCCAGTCCGCGGAGGAAGTGGGGGAGAAATACTACCCTCTCATGGGGCCTTGGGGTGGGGAGAAGCTGCCCCTCTTCGGGAAGCCGGTGCGCGATGTCCTTGGACAGGTATCCGGCCTTCCTTAGCTTCTTGACTTTACCCTCCGTGACGGAGGAGACCATCCACTTGCCTCCCGCTCCGGACATTGCTGGAGAAGGTTGGGGTGGGAAGTGCGGGCTTGGGCGCTGGAGCTCGGGTGCGCAGGAGATGGATAGGCAAAGGAGGAAGAAGGCGTAGGTAAAAAGGTGGATCCTTGTCCCCTTATATGGGCGGATGCGGTTGTGCGTCCCCACCTTCCTAGTAAAACTCGCTTGCCTCCCAAGCGCCGTGATAAGTGGCGCGGTTGGGTTACCCACATCAATATTGATGAGAATCCCGTAAAAGGGGGGTACACGATCTCTGCTTTGACAACACGTGCCAAGGAAACTGCCTCGCAAAACATGCTGAGGTGGAAAATTGAAAACGATTCAAGTGAAGGACTTGGCTGTAGTGTGATGACGCACTGCGGAATACGTCAGCAGATTTGATTTGTGTTAATATTATTCTCTCTATGGCAATATGTGGAAGCTTATTTTGCAGAGCCGGACACTACTCTTGGTGTTTACAATCTTCTATGAAGGACTTGGAGGAGGAACCCGCCTTGCAATGCCGAAGACAATTTGCGCGCCGGACTCGTCGTCATTGAAGCCTGGTTCAGGGGCTACTGAGGGAGTCCTGGATTAGGGGGTGTTCGGGTAGCCGGACTATACCTTCAGCCGGACTCCTCGACTATGAAGATACAAGATTGAAGACTTCGTCCCTTGTCCGGATGGGACTTTCCCTGGCATGGAAGGCAAGCTTTGCGATGCGGATATTCAATATCTCCTACCATTGTAACCGACTCTATGTAACCCTAACCCTATCCGGTGTCTATATAAACCGGAGGGTTGTAGTCCGTAGGCAATCATCTCCATATACAACAATCATACCATAGGCTAGCTTCTAGGGTTTAGCCTCCTTGATCTCGTGGTAGATCTACTCTTGTACTACCCATATCATAAATATTAATCAAGCAGGACGTAGGGTTTTACCTCCATCAAGAGGGCCCGAACCTGGGTAAAACATCGTGTTCCCTGCCTCCTGTTACCATCCGGCCTAGACGCACAGTTCGGGACCCACTACCCGAGATCCGCCGGTTTTGACACCGACAGTACTGCTCTGCCCTAAACCATATTTTAGAGTTATTAAACATGCAAAGTGATGCCACCATGTTAAACTAGGCATTTTTCTACCCCATTTACATATAAAGTTTGTTAAGTTTGGAGCTACGGTTATTTAGTTATGAAATAAAGAATTTTAACATGGCATTTGAGCAAAATTTAATCAAACAACATTTTAAGCATTTTAAACATGCATGAAAGTGGCATATTATGAAACTAGACAAGATTCTAAGCATTTTTCATATATAATGATTTTACATATGATGCATAGTTCATGAGTTATTATATATATATGCATGAAACATGAGGGTTTTTCTGCAAAACTGCTCTCTCTGGAATAAAAGATAAATTCGCAGATAGGAAAAGAACATGCACTGGGCTGGATCTGGGATGAACTGGGCTGCATAGGAGCAAGCGCAAGAGAATATCTCGTCCAGGGCGATGGATAGCATGAGGACGCGCACCGTGGGTCTAACGGGCCTGCTGAAGACGGGCAGGGGTCGGGGCCGGTTGGGACAGATCGGGCCAGACCGGTTCGTGCGAGCCAGCAGGACCGAGCGGGTTCGGCTGGTTTGACCGGTTGACGGTGTTCAGGGCAGAAGAGGCCTGGTCAACAAAGCGACCTGCAGCGGCTGCAGCGTGATGCAGCGCGACGAGGGACTTGGCGCGGAGGCGACCACCGGTGATATGTGGGTGACGGGGATGATGGGATCCGGCGGTGAGACGGCGAGAACCAAGGCGAGGTACGGAATCGAGTGGGCGAGGTCAACGTAGACTCGAGGGCGGTCGTCTCGCTCATCCACGGGCGAAGCAGAGGACGGCAGAGGCGCGATGCACGTGCAGGGGGCGGAGGGACGCCGCTCCAGGCTCGGGACGATGATGGCTTGGACTCCGACGAGGCTTGCTGGAGTCGAGGAGGAAGGGATTCAGCGGCGGCTCGCTTGCGGGAGCAAAGGAGGCCTTGCTAGACGAGTGGGTCTGTCCATGGCGGGACGGATGCGTTCGCTTGTCTCCTGGATGAGGCCGAGGCGAAGGCAGGGAGGAGGAGCTCGGCATGGGGCTCCTCGGGCACGAGGTTCAGGTGGGGATGGACGCCAGCGATGCGGACGAGGCGAAGGCCTCCGGCGAAGAAGCTCCAGGCGGCGGCGCTGCAAGATCGTGGACTTGAGCGTCCCTGGCGTCCAGTCCCTGCTAGAGAAGGGAGAGGCAAGAGAGATTAGAGAGGTTGAGAGAAAGAGAGGAGCACACTGAGAAAATGAAGAGAAGGCAGGGAAGGAAAAGGAGCGGGACGAGGCCGGCAGCATGACCTGCTGTTGCTGTTGTCGCCGGCGGCGTGGATGCGCAGGCGGCGGGGAGGCGCTGGTGCTCACGATCCGCTCGGGATCGAGCAGAGGATGGAAGAGGAGGAAGATCAACTTTTGGAACGGGGGCGGATGTGGCTGGTGATTGATTGGCTTGGTGGGGAATGGGAGGATCCCGAGGTGTTTCTCTTGAGTGTGGCGGCGGCGGGGACATATGTCCAAGATTTTAGGGTTTGGGTCTAAATATGGCCTATGGGACTATATATATACGAAAGGGGGGATGATCTGAATCCTTCGATTGCGATCGGGCGGTCTAATAAATGGGCTAGGGAGTCCAAAAAGAAAAACGGAGATGTTTAGGGGATGTTTGGGGATGATTCGGACCCATCGGTAACGACTTCATCGGTCGGGTCCGGGGAAGTTTCGGACGCACACGCGAGGTTGCGAAGGGGGGGGTCCATGGCTGTCAGTAGTGGACTATATAGACGGTCTAGGGAGGAAAAAGAGGGAAAGCCCGGCAATAGTTTTCGGAGACCGAAAATGTCCGACGATAGACCGTCTATACTACCGCTATAGTTATCCGTTGGGTCATCAAACGGACTCCGAATGCGATGAAACTTGGCAGGCGGCCTACCTACAACAAAACAATGCCGCACGCCAACCTTCATCCCATTCCGAGAACATTTTCCGGCCACTTATAAAATAATATTTCGGACATGCCGCGGGCGCGTGCAAGTGTGTCCGGGCTCAGAACGGTAACAGAAAGAACGGGGAGACCGGGACGGATGCAAGTTTCGAAAACATGATGATGCAATGCGGATGATGACATGGCAAGATGCAACACGCAAGCGAATGACAAGGCAACAACAAAGAATAACTGGAAGACACCTGGCGCATCGGTCTCGGGGCGTTACATGTGGACACGGTAAAGGAGTGGCAGAAGCAGTGGTTCTACATCGCAGAACCTCGCGGCACCACCTGGGCCGCAGCTGCCGAATTCCGCTCCGGCGCTCCCATGCGTCTCACCTCCTGGGTCGAGAAGAGTCCGGACTAGGGTTCCCCTGATGAGCTGATAGCGCTGCAGACGTGCGTTCAAAGCATGGTAACCAGGAACATCAAGCTCGTTGATGTGATCCAGGTGATGCTAGTTCGCCAGATCCTTCCGTGCCAGTGCCGATGCCATCCTCTGTGGGAGTTCAACCCGAAGAAGCACCAGACCTTGGTGAGGCTCTTCGATACTACTCACGAAGGTGCATGGAAGTTGCTCTTTAAGGGCAACGAGAAACCGCCAGTCGTAGATTCAGATCGCGGGCACATCGCTAAACACCTCGCTAGCGAAGGTATGTCTTTTTTGATGCATTCTCCACTTGTTTGTTTCAAGGATGATGCCTGAGCTTTTATTGTTGCTTTTTTAGGACTGGATGGAGAGGGCGAAGCGGATCCAGTGTCCAGCTCCGCTGCCTGAAGAATCGGTCATCCCGCCTCTCGCAAAGATGCTGGTGTCGGCACCTTATAAGGCGCCGGAGAAGAAGGCCAAGGGGGCCAAGAGTGGCCCCCGTCGCAAGGGCACTTCAGATGTGACGTCCGAAGATGACGAAGCTCATTCCTCTATCCCTGAGGACAATGGCGAGGAAGAGGAGGAGGAGGAAAACAATCCTCCCCCTGAGAAGAGGAAGAAGAAGAGGGCGGCATCGGCGCATTCGGAGGCGGAAATGCCTAAGAAGGGGAAGGGCGCCCCAGTGATCTACACCGTGTGGAACATTAACAACAGTCCGGAACAACGCCCCCGCACTAAGCCCCAGGCCGCATCATAAGTGACATGGCTCGCTCATGCGCGCATTCGGCCCTTTCTCTTCATTATCTTGACATGGCTAATTGTACTATTGCAGTCCGGCCCGCGACCTTATCCAGCAATCCTCATCTGGAGGTTTGTTGGCTCCGTCGGAGATGGCGAGCATGTCGCCACCGCCTACTTATTCCCCCGGGGCCAGGGACGACACCGAAGTGTTATCCCGGAGGACTGCTCCGAACCGGGGAGGAGCCCAGGACACCGTCCGGGAGGCGCCACAAGGCGAGACCTCCACGGCCGGACACATGGAGGAGCCGATCCCCATGGAGACTGGCGAAGAGGGCCGCATCTAGTTCGGCCCTCAGCCGAATACGATTACGGAGGCCCATATGGCTCCGGAGTCGAGCGAGCAGCTCCCTTTGAAGGAGGGGGGTGCGCCGCTTCCACCGGTGGCCCCTGTCCATCCAAGGGTGCTGGATAACCTGATGGAGGCACTTCGAGGCGCCTCCGTCGTGTACGAGCACCGTGTCCTTGTGGGTGCGGTGATCGAGAAGATTTAGTCCACCAAGAGTGGACTGAATGAAGCCTGCAGCAGCCCGTTGACATGTTTCGAGGTAAGAAAGAGAAAAACCCCGTGTAGACAGTAGCCCTGGGACACTGTACGGTGTTCGGCAAGAAGAACCGGACAGAGGATCAATCTTTTGTTATAGGAGACTAACGTAATATAGATGGATAAGCAGGTGTCGCTGTTGGCCGCAACCTCGCATGTTTCCGAAGTCTCTGAACTGAGGCAGAGGCTGGAGCGGATCGAGAACGAGCTCGGCGAGGTTAGGTTTCGGCTCCAGGAGAAGCAAGGTGAGTGACGACTTGTTGTGTGTTCGGAAGGAGTAGGCGCTGTATATTGACCGCGGTGTCGTAATATGTGCAGGAGCCGCGACCGAGATCGAGGCCCTGAAGAAGGCCTTGGGAGAGGCCGAGGAGAAGGTTGTCTAGTAGCAAGCCACCCGTAAGAAGCTCAAGGCCCGGGTCAAAGAAGTCCAGCAGGAGCTCCAGGATGCGGTGAAAAAATGCGAGGCCTTGGAGCATGATGCGTCGGTTCAAGGGGCCGAACTCGCCAAGGCTCGTCAGAGTGCGGAGACCGCACGGAATGTGGCCCAGGCCGCCCTCCAGGAGATCCAGGAGGCCAAGAAGATCACGACGGGTAAGGCATTTAAGATGCAAAGCTAGTATGCGGAGAAGCAGTACCTTTTACTAACCCGGGTTCGGATTTCCCCATGAGCTTTTGCGGATTTACCACGTAGTGTATCAGACGCCTCGGAGTTCTATCGAGCTGAAGGAGGGCGTTCTACGAAAAATCTATTCTCGTCGCAGTATGCGGCGCCAGAGCATCCCGTGTCCTTCACCGATCAACTGAAACAGCTGGTGGAGCTGCATAGGGTGGCTGAACTAGCCATGAAGGATTTCATAATCCGGCTATGGCCAGCCGAAGCTATGCCAAGCATCTACTTCGGACTCGTGAGGCGGATGGTGAACGCCTATCCTCGGCTGGAGGTCGTCAAGCGCTCGGCCCGCTTTGAAGGTGCATGCATGGCCTTTGCCCGTTGCAAGATGTGGTGGGTGAAGATGGACGCCGTCAAGGTGACCAGAGGGCCACCGGAGGGCAAGGAGCACCGCACACCCGAACGATATTTTGCGGATGTCCTGGAGGGGTCCCGCCTTGCGGCAGCACAATGTTCGCAGGACGTTGTATTTGAATAAATGTATTCATGTTGCCTTTGCCTTGTATAAAAACAAAGCCTGCTTTGTGATGTAATTTTGTTATGATTTAATTGTTTCCTCATGTGTGGCCCGTGTTGTATGTAAGCTGAGGGTTGGCCAGTCGTAGGCTTCTGCTCTCACGTAGGTAGTACGGAGGTGTTCGGGATGGAATCTAAACAATCTTGATCCAATTATATGGTCCTTGAAGGAGTTGTTTAGCGCAACGAACAAGGCAATCCGACTATATGGCTTAAACGCCCTCACTTAGCCATATGAGTTTTATAATAAAGCATGGGCGCAACCCCTGGTTCAAGCCAGGGTGCTGTCAGCATGTGATCGGGAAGTGCCGATCTTTCGCATAATGCGGAAAAAATCTCCAACGATTTGTAACCCTCGAACAGCTGAACGGCTCTCGCCGTATCATGATAGCCAGTTTTCGGCTTTCTCTACTGAGGTGCTCATCTGGTCAAGGCTAGGGCACAATCGCAGTAGTTCTCCCTTTACTACCCTAGCCGATTTACCAGAACGTAGGGTAGAAAGCACAGGAGCCGGGCAACCCAACTATTGACCAAAGACATGATTCAGAGCCAATGCATATAATGCTAAATTTGGGGTGCCGAACTTATCTTTAAGGATTGTTTGGACTTTGTTGCCATATCGTGGGGCGATGGGGAGCCCCTGGCAAATATGAAACGTACCAGAGTGTACGGTTGCTAGAAAGTAAGTAATTTAAAGGAAAACAGAGGGAGGATAGAGATAGGACCTAGGGCCCTTGAACTTGGATCATGAACTGTTTCCATTATAGTTGGGTTAATGCGTCCAAGCACATTGGTACAAAATAATGCAATGAGCAACCGGCTATGTGACATGCTGCGACCAATGGCGAGTTGTGTGTGGGTCTTGAAAACGGATAGAGTAATCGTTTAGTTAGCCTCTAGGGCTTCCCATGTACGCCTATGCTCTGTGTCAATCCGGTGTGTTTATCCTTTGACAAGGCCATTAATCAGGCCGTTGAAGGAGGCCCGCATAAGAGAAACCTGAAAAAAATGAAAAGGAGATAGTAAAGTTATATGTGTCTCCGGGATCGGTCTAACCGAACTGTAGATCCCGGGTTTGCTTGTGCCTCCGTCGATGTCCATGGAATTTTGAGTACGTAATTATGTACGCGTGGTATGAATGCCACTACTTCATCGGGACTGGGACGGAGGCCGAATTGCTAATCGAGCTCTTGACGAGCCACGCTGTCCTGTTGCAGTGTAGTCCAGAATCGCTTAATGATGTCCAGGGGTTTGGCAGTTGTACTATGGTGCTTCTTGAGAAGGCCGCTCTGTACCTCTACTGCTAGGGCAGCGGTGTGCTCCTCTGTTCGGAGGGAGCGTTCAGTATTGCCATTGACTATTATGACACCGCGTGGACCAGGCATCTTGAGCTTGAGATAAGCATAGCGTGGTACTGCGTTGAATCGAGCAAACACGGTTCGTCCGAGCAGTGCGTGGTAGCCGCTGCGGAAGGGGACGATATCAAAGATTAACTCTTCGCTTCGGAAGTTGTCCAGAGAACCAAAGACCACCTCCAGCGTGATTGAGCCCTTACAGCGGGCCTCTACGCCTGGTATGACTCCTTTAAAGGTAGTCTTTGTTGGTTTGATTCGTGAGGGTTAATGCCCATCTTCCGCACTGTGTCCTGATAAAGCAGGTTGAGGCTGCTACCACCGTCCATCAGGACACGTGTTAGGTGAAACCCGTCGATAATTGGGTCGAGGACTAGTGTGGCTGAACCGCCATGGCGGATACTAGTTGGGTGATCTCGACGATCGAAGGTGATCCGGAACGACGACCACAAATTGAATTTTGGGGCGACTGGCTCTACCGGGTAGACGTCCCTAAGTGCTCACTTGCTGATATGTCTCCAACGTATCTATAATTTATGAAGTATTCATGCTATTATATTGTCTGTTTTGGATGTTTATGGGCTTTATTAGACACTTTTATATTATTTTTGGGACTAACCTATTAACCCAGAGCCCAGTGCCAGTTTCTATTTTCCCTTGTTTTAGAGTATCGCAGAAAAGGAAAATCAAATGGAGTCCAATTGACCTGAAACTTCACGGAACTTATTTTTGGACCAGAAGAAGCCTATGGAGTATCGGAGTTGGACCAGGAGAGTCCCGGGCTGCCCACGAGGGTGGGGGCGCGCCCACCCCCCTGGGCGCGCCCCCTGCCTCGTGGATAGCCCGGAGGTCCACCGACGTACTTCTTCCTCCCATATATACCCATATACCCTAAAAACTTCGGGGAGCCGAATAGGTCGGGAGTTCCGCCGCCAGAAGCCTCCGTAGCCACCGAAAACCAATCTAGACCCGTTCCGGCACCCTACCGGAGGGGGGAATCCCTCTTCGGTGGCCATCTTCATCCCGGTGCCCTCCATGATGAGGAGGGAGTAGTTCTCCCTCAGGGCTGAGGGTATGTACCAGTAGCTATGTGTTTGATCTCTCTCTCTCTCATGTTCTTGAGGTGGTACGATCTTGATGTATCGCGAGCTTTGCTATTATAGTTGGATCTTATGATGTTTCTCCCCCTCTACTCTCTTGTAATGGATTGAGTTTTCCCTTTGAAGTTATCTTATCGGATTGAGTCTTTAAGGATTTGAGAACACTTGGTGTATGTCTTGCGTGGGATACCCGTGGTGACAATGGGGTATTATATTGATCCACTTGATGTATGTTTTGGTGATCAACTTGCAGGTTCCGTGACCTTTGGAATCTATGCATAGGGGTTGGCACACGTTTTCGTCTTGACTCTCCGGTAGAAACTTTGGGGCACTCTTTGAAGTTCTTTGTGTTGGTTGAATAGATGAATCTGAGATTGTGTGATGCATATCGTATAATCATACCCACAGATACTTGAGGTGACATTGGAGTATCTTGGTGACATTAGGGTTTTGGTTGATTTGTGTCTTAAGGTGTTATTCTAGTATGAACTCTAGGGCTGTTTGTGACACTTATAGGAATAGCCCAATTGATTGATTGGAACGACTAACTTTGAGGTGGTTTCGTACCCTACCATAATCTCTTCGTTTGTTCTCCGCTATTAGTGACTTTGGAGTGACTCTTTGTTGCATGTTGAGGGATAGTTATGTGATCCAATTATGTTATTATCGTTGAGAGGACTTGCACTAGCGAAAGTATGAACCCTAGGCCTTGTTTCCTAGCATTGCAATACCATTTATGTTCACTTTTATCATTAGTTACCTTGCTGTTTTTATATTTTCAGATTACAAATACCTTTATCTACCATCCATATTGCACTTGTATCACCATCTCTTCGCCGAACTAGTGCACCTATACAATTTACCATTGTATTGGGTGTGTTGGGGACACAAGAGACTCTTTGTTATTTGGTTGCAGGGTTGTTTGAGAGAGACCATCTTCATCCTGTGCCTCCCACGGATTGATAAACCTTAGGTCATCCACTTGAGGGAAATTTGCTACTATCCAACAAACCTCTGCACTTGGAGGCCCAACAACGTCTACAAGAAGAAGGTTGTGTAGTAGACATCACTTGCGCTCCCTTTTGGGGATGTGTGTAGCGTATATCATGTTCACCGTTTTGACTTGAGGGGGAAATTTCTTCTGCCCCCAGTGTTCGGCTGCCGGGGCTCCTCGTCCTCGTCCTCACTTTGTGATCCCTTTTCTTTGTTTTAGGCATTTAACTTGCTAGCCTGTTTGAAAACCCAACAGTCTCTGTTGGTGTGATTGGCTTGTTTATCTGGGGTACCATGTATCTGGCACGGAAGATCGAGTATGCGATCCAGGCTGGATGGTCCTCGACTGTTCCTTTTGTAGGGCTTCTTTCGCTGGCCGGACTTGGAGCCGCTGAATCCGGCGTTAACGGTGGTATCATCGGTGTTGTCGTCGTTGCTTCGGCGTTTGTGTCTGTTGCGTTGGAGCTTGCCGGAGCTGTTCTTGGCCTCGGAGGGGCCTGTCTCGCTGGCTGTGTTTTTGCTACGAGCCAGCCAACTGTCCTCACCCGCGCAAAAGCGGGTCATGAGTGCCGTAAGGGCCGCCTTGGACTTCGACTTTTCTTGGCCAAGGTGGCGTGCCAAACATTCG
Organism: Triticum urartu; assembly: GCF_003073215.2. NCBI lineage: Eukaryota > Viridiplantae > Streptophyta > Magnoliopsida > Poales > Poaceae > Triticum > Triticum urartu. The sequence goes on from NC_053028.1 coordinate 578,637,631, forward strand.
TCACGGATGCTGTGTTTGAAGGCTGCTAGGGCTTCGTCATCCGCATAGTCAACGATCTGGTTCTTTTTGGTTAGGAACCTAGTCCAGAATTTTCTGTCTGATTCTCCAGGTTGCTGAACTATGTGGCTCAAGTCATCGGCATCGGGTGGCCGGACATATGTACCCTAGAAATTGTCAAGGAAAGCCTCTTCCAGGTCCTCCTAGCTGCCGATGGAATTCTCGGGCAGGCTATTTAGCCAGTGTCGAGCTGGCCCTTTGAGTTTTAGTGGGAGGTATTTGATGGCGTGGAGGTCGTCTCCACGGGCCATGTGGATGTGGAGAATAAAGTCCTGAATCCATACTGCGGGATCGGTTGTTCCGTCGTATGATTCAATATTGACGGGCTTGAACCCCTCGGGGAATTCGTGATCTAGCACTTCATCTGTGAAGCAGAGAGGGTGTGCGGCGCCTCTATATCGAGCCGCGTCATGACGCACCTCCGATGAAGTCCGTCTGCGGTTATCGGCTCGGGTGTGACTAGGTTTGTCACGTCCGAATAGGTAGCCGTCATCCCGAGTCGGGAAGCGTCCTCGTGATCTGTAGATTGATCTGGTGCATCCTGCTCTTCTATCCAGATCCTGCCGAAGGTCATACGTATGGTCCCGAGCTATTCTGTCCCTGTTTTTGCGAGGCAGTGGGGCAGGCTATTGTTCAGCCTGAGTTGCCATTTTATCCCGACCGCGGGGTGGTCGGTCCGCCGCACTATCCCGACCATGTGGTGGTCGGTCCGCATTGTGTGAGGGAGGTATGGGATCTGGTGCTTCCTCATCGAACCGAGGTAGCAGTCTGTGCTTTGGGTAACTTTTGGCTGGGTGTTCGAGGCCGTATTCTTCGGCTGCCAGGACATCAGTCCACCTGTCAATGAGCATGTTTTGATCAGCTTGGAGCTGCTTCTTCTTCTTCTTCAGGGTTCTTGCAGTGGCTATTAGCTAGCGTTTGAAGCGCTCCTGCTCGAGGGGTGCCTCAGGCACGATGAAGTCCTCGTTGCCGAGGCTCTCATCATCCTCGGAGACTGGACGATAACTATTATCATCTGGATCATTGGGCATGGCCTGTTTATCAGGGTTATCTGGCCCGTTGTCTTGTTCCTCATGTTCGGATGCAGCCCCGACAGGGTCTTCATTGTTTTCGGCGTCGCCCGAAGTACTATTTTCTCCGGCGCCAGTGTCGTCATCTTTGGAACGACGAGGCTTAGAGCGGCGCTTAGGGTGCCGGCGCTTGGACTGTGTCTCAGGAGGTTTATTCGCAACTGGATCTCCTTTATCATCGTCACTAGATTTTTTAGGTGTGTCGACCATGTACACATCGTACGAAGAGTTGGTCGTCCAACGTCCAGTAAATGGCGGGTCTTGGCCTTTCTCCTGGTTAGCATCGTCGTCCATACCGTCGATGTCTTCGGAGCCGTAATCAAGCACCTCGATTAAGTCATCGACAACGGCTATGAAGTGGGTGGCGGGTGGGAAGCAATATTTTCCATCATCAGCCTCTGGCTCGAACCGAACATAGTTTGGCTGTGAGTCCTTCTCCAAGGACAAGTTCTTTAAAGAGTTTAGCACATCACCCGAAGGTGACTGCTGGAAGATGTCTGTGGCGCTAAATTAGAAAATCAATAACCGATCCAGCTCGGTGTCCGCAGGCGTACCCGGTCCGGGACTTATAGCGGGAGACGAGTCCGGAGTTCCATTGACACAAATATTGCATGGTGCCGAGTCCGTGTGCGGCTCCAACGCCGCGGACTCTGTGGCCTCGGATGGTACGATCTGCTCTGGTTCTAAGGCCATTGCAGCAACAGGGACCATCTCCTGGATGTGATCCGATGACAGATTTAAGTCATGTTCATCGGGGCGAGGGGGAGGGATCGCTGCGGTCTCAAATCCATGGAATATCAAGTCTCCACGGATATCCACGACGTGGTTCAAGCTTCCAAATCTGACCTGGCGGCTAGGGGCGTAGCTATCAATCTGCTCCAGATGGCCAAGCGAGTTGGCCCGCAGTATGAAGCCGCCGAACACGAAAATCTGTCCGGGGAGGAAGGTTCCTCCTTGGACAGCATCGCTATAGACGATTGGAGGGGCCATCGAACCTTTGGTTGATGGCACAGTGGAACTCTCAATGAAAGCACCAATGTCGGTGTCAAAACCGGCGGATCTCGGGTAGGGGGTCCGAACTATGCGTCTAGGATCGATGGTAACGGGGGATGGGGGACACAATGTTTATCCAGGTTCGGGCCCTCTCTATGGAGGTAATACCCTACGTCCTGCTTGATTGATCTTGATGAATATGAGTGTTACAAGAGTTGATCTACCACGAGATCGTAATGGCTAAACCCTAGAAGCCTAGCTTGTATGACTATGGTAATGAGTATATCCTTTCCGGACTAACCCCTCTGGTTTATATAGACACCGGAGGGATCTAGGGTTACATAGTCGGTTACATAAGAAGGAATCTTCAGAGTCGGTCGCCAAGATTGCCTTCCATGCCAAGGAGAGTCCAATCCAGACACAGGTACAGTCTTCGGCCTTCATGTCTTCACAGCCCATCAGTCCGGCCCATGGATAACAGGCCGGACGCCCAAGGACCCCTTAGTCCAGGACTCCCTCAGGGGGGGGGTGCCACCTCCCCTTAGCATGCCTCCTCTTTTCCCGTATGGCACAATAAGGCCCATTACTTCTCCCAGTGAATTCCTGTAACTCCCCGGTACTCCGAAAAATACCCGAATCACTCGGAACCATTTCGATGTCCGAATATAGCCTTCCAGTATATCGATCTTTACCTGTCGATCATTTCGAGACTCCTCGTCATGTCTGTGATCTCATCTGGGACTCCGAACAAACTTCAGTCATCGAATCACATAACTCATAATATAAATCATCATTGAATGTTAAGTGTGCAGACCCTACGGGTTCGAGAACTATGTAGACATGACCGAGACACATCTCCGGTCAATAACCAATAGCGGAACCTGGATGCTCATATTGGCTCCTACATATTCTACGAAGATCTTTATCTGTGAAACCGCATAACAACACACATCATTCCCTTTGTCATTGGTATGTTACTTGTCCGAGATTCGATCGTAGGTATCATCATACCTAGTTCAATCTAGTTACCGGCAAGTCTCTTTACTCATTCCGTAATGCATCATCCCGTAACTAACTCATTAGTCACATTGCTTGCAAGGCTTATAGTGATGTACATTACCGAGAGGGCCCAGAGATACCTCTCCGATACTCGGAGTGACAAATCCTAATCTTGATCTATGCCAACTCAACAAACACCATCAGAGACACCTGTGGAGCATCTTTATAATCACCCAGTTACATTGTGACGTTCGATAGCACACAAAGTGTTCCTCCGGTATTCGGGAGTTGCATAATCTCATAGTCAGAGGAATATGTATAAGTCATGAAGAAAGCAATAGCAATAAAACTAAACGATCATAATGCTAAGCTAATGGATGGGTCTTGTCCATCACATCATTCTCTAATGATGTGACCCCGTTCATCAAATGACAACACATGTCTATGGTTAGGAAACTTAACCATCTTTGATTAACGAGCTAGTCAAGTAGAGGCATACTATGGACACTCTATTTTGTCTATCTATTCACACATATACTAAGTTTCCGGTTAATAAAATTCTAGCATGAATAATAAACATTTATCATGATATAAGGAAATATAAATAACAACTTTATTATTGCCTCTAGGTCATATTTCCTTCGGTCTCCCACTTGCACTAGAGTCAATAATCTAGTTCACATCGTCATGTGATTTAACACCAATAGTTCACATCTTTATGTGATTAGTTCACATCTCCATGTGACTAATATCCAAAGGGTTTACAAGAGTCAATAATCTAGTTCACATCGCTATGTGATTAACACCCAAAGAGTGATCATGTTTTGCTTGTGAGAGAAGTTTAGTCAACGGGTCTGCCACATTCAGAGCCATATGTATTTTGCAAATTTTCTATGTCTACAATGCTCTGCACGGAGCTACTTGATACGTCTCCAATGTATCTATAATTTTTCATTGTTCCATGCTATTATATTATCCGTTTTGGATGTTTAATGGGCTTTAATATGCACTTTTACATTATTTTTGGGACTAACCTATTAACCGGAAGGCCGGTGCTAGTTTCTGTTTTTTGTGCCTATTTTAGTGTTTCGCAGAAAAGGAATATCAAACAGAATCCAAACGGAACGAAACCTTCGCGAGGATCTTTCTTGGAAAAAAAGCAAACCAGGAGACTTGGCGTTGATGTCTGGAACTCCGCGAAGCTTCCACGAGGCAGGAGGGCGCGCTCAGGGGGTAGGCACCCCCAGGGGGTAGGCGCCCCCCATCCTCGTGGGCCCCACGAAGCTCCACCCACATACTTCTTTCGCCTACATATACTCTTATACCCTAAAAACATCAAGGGGAGCCAGGAAACCACTTTTCCACCGCTGCAACCTTCTGTACCCATGAGATCCCATCTGGGGCCTTTTCCCGTGATCGGCCGGAGGGGGATTCGATCACGGAGGTCTTCCACGTCAACACCATAGCCTCTCCGATGATGTGTGAGTAGTTTACCACAGACCTTCGGGTCCATAGTTATTAGCTAGATGGCTTCTTCTCTCTCTTTGGTTCTCAATACAAAGTTCTCCTCAATGTTCTTGGAGAACTATTCAATGTAATACTTTTTGCGACGTGTCTGCCGAGATCCGGTAAATTGTGGATTTATGATCAAGTTTATCTATGAACAATATTTGGTTCTTCTCTGAATTCTTATGTGCATTATTTGATATCTTTGCAAGCCTCTTCGAATTATCGGTTTAGTTTGTTCTTTCTTGCAATGGGAGAAGTGCTTAGCTTTGGGTTCAATCTTGCGCTATCCTTTCCCAGTGACAGCAGGGGCCGCAAGGCACGTATTGTATTGATGCCATCGAGGATAAAAAGATGGGGTTTATATCATATTCCTTGAGTTTATCCCTCTACATCATGCCATCTTGCCTAAAGCATTACTCTGTTCTTATGAACTTAATACTCTAAATGCATGTTGGATAGCGGTCGATGTGTGGAGTAATAGTAGTAGATGCAAAATCGTTTTGGTCTACTTAACACGGACGTGATGCCTATGTTCATAATCATTGCCTAGATATTCTCACAACTATGCTCTCTTCTATGAATTACTCGGCAGCAATTTGTTCACCCACCGTAATACTTGCTATCATGAGAGAAGCCACTAGTGAAACCTATGGCCCCCGGGTCTCTTTCTTATTATATTGCATCTCTTTTATTTACATCGCATCTCATTTACTATTTTTCAATCTATACAACAAAAATACCAAAAATATTTACCTTACTATCTTTATCAGATCGCACTTTCGCAAGTGACCGTGAAGGGATTGACAACCCCTTTATTGTGTTGGTTGCGAGGTTCTTGATTGTTTGTGCAGGTACTAGGTGACTTGCGTGTTATCTCCTACTGGATTGATACCTTGGTTCTAAAAAACTAAGGGAAAACTTACACTACGTACTTTGTTGCATCACCCTTTCCTCTTCAAGGGAAACCAATGCATGCTCAAGAGGTAGCAAGAAGGATTTCTGGCGCCGTTTCTGGGGAGATCTATTCTCAAGTCAAGACATACCAAGTACCCATTGATACGTCTCCAACGTATCTATAATTTTTGATTGCTCCATGCTATATTATCTACTGTTTTGGACATTATTGGGCTTTATTATCCACTTTTATATTCTTTTTGGGACTAACCTATTAACCGAAGGCCCAGCCCAGAATTGTTTTTTTGCCTGTTTTAGGGTTTCGAAGAAAAGGAATACCAAACGGAGTCCAAACGGAATAAAACTTTCGGGAACGTGATTTTCTCATCGAATACAACTCAGGAGACTTGGACCCTACGTCAAGACACGTAACAGGAGGCCACGAGGTAGGGGGCGCGCCTACCCCACCAGGCGCGCCCTCCACCCTCGTGGGCCCCCTATTGCTCCACCGACGTACTTCTTCCTCCTATATATACCCACGTAGCCCCAAACCACCAGGGACGGAGCCAAAAACCTAATTCCACCGCCGCAACTTTATGTATCCACGAAATCCCATCTTGGGGCCTGTTCTGGAGCTCCGCCGGAGGGGGTATCGATCAAGGAGGGCTTCTACATCAACACCATAGCCCTCTGATGAAGTGTGAGTAGTTTACTTCAGACCTACGGGTCCATAGTTAGTAGCTAGATGGCTTCTTCTCTCTTTTTGGATCTCAATACAATGTTCTCCTCCTCTCTTGTGGAGATCTATTTGCTGTAATCTTCTTTTTGCGGTGTGTTTGTTGAGATCGATGAATTATGGGTTTATGATCAAGTCTATCTATGAACAATATTTGAATTTTCTCTGAATTCTTTTATGTATGATTGGTTATCTTTGCAAGTCTCTTCGAATTATCAGTTTGGTTTGGCCTACTAGATTGATCTTTCTTGCAATGGGAGAAGTGCTTAGCTTTGGGTTCAATCTTGCGGTGTCCTTTCCCAGTGACAGTAAGGGCAGCAAGGCACGTATTGTGTTGTTGCCATCGAGGATAACAAGATGGGGTTTTGTTCATATTGCATGAGTCTATCCCTCTACATCATGTCATCTTGCTTAAGGCGTTACTCTGTTTTTAACTTAATACTCTAGATGCATGCTGGATAGCGATCGATGAGTGGAGTAATAGTAGTAGATGCAGGCAGGAGTCGGTCTACTTGTCTCGGACGTGATTCCTATATACATGATCCTACCTAGATATTCTCATAACTATGCTCAATCATGTCAATTGCTCAACAGTAATTTGTTCACCCACCATAGAAGACTTATGCTCTCGAGAGAAGCCACTAGTGAAACCTATGGCCCCCGGGTCTATCTTTGTCATATCAATCTGCTACAACTTAGTTATTTACTTTGCCTTTATTTTACCTTGCATCTTTATCATAAAAATACCAAAAATATTATCTTATCATATCGATCAGATCTCACTCTCGTAAGTGGCCCTATAGGGATTGACAACCCCTATTTGTGTTGGTTGCGAGGATTTATTTGTTTTGTGCAGGTGCGAGGGACTCGCACGTAGCCTCCTACTGGATTGATACCTTGTTTCTCAAAAACTAAGGGAAATACTTACGCTACTCTGCTGCATCATCCCTTCCTCTTCGGGGAAAACCAACACTGTGCTAAAAGAGGTAGCAAGAAGGATTTCTGGCGGCGTTGCCGGGGAGGTCTACGCAAAAGTCAACATACCAAGTACCCATCACATACCCTTATCTCCCGCATTACATTATTTGCCATTTGCCTCTCGTTTTCCTCTCCCCCCAATTCACCCTTGCCATTTTATTCGCCCTCTCTCTCTCTATCCTCCCTCTCTTTCTCTATTTGCCTCTTTTTGCCCGCTTGCTTTTTTGTTTGCTTGTGTGTTAGTTTGTTTGCTTGTCGTTATGGCTAGTCCCTTATCTTCTCCGTTGTCTCCCGAGAATGAATTTCTAAATTTTAAGAAAAGGGAGGGTGAAAATCTAAAAGATGCTTGGTATAGAATTTGCAATGCTCAAAATAAATCTACTAGGAAGCAATCTACTACCATTCTCCTTCGCAATTTTTATGTAGGCATTACCCCTTGGAACCGTTATGTTCTTGATACTATTATCGGAGGAAACTTTTTGGGTAGCCATACTTTTGATTCTTATAATGCTATGTTAGATTTATTTGGCTCACCCCCGCTCTTGGTTAATGGAACTATATTAACTTTGGAGCATGTAATGCAAAGGCTTGAGATGATTGAAAACAAGGTTGCTACCGTAGAGTTAATTGAAAATTTGGATAAAAAGATCCACAACCAAATCTCTCAATATGGATCTAAAGTAGGAGTTACTTTGAAAGATATTAAAGAAAAGTAACCCATAGTTAATGAGAAAATAAATCATGATTCCGTTAGGATCGATAAACTTGAGAATATTTTTACCAACTTGGGAACCACTTTTTCTTCCGTAAAGAATACTCCAAGTCCTTCCACTAATGTTGCCAAGCTTATGTACGTTCCTAAAAATAAGGGTGAATCCTCTAGTAAGGATGCGGATCTCAAATCTATAAGTATTCATCCCAATCTTTTTGCTATCATTAAGGAACCATTTGTTACAAATGAATTTTTCAATCTTGTGCCTAAAAGTTTGATAATTAATAAAAAGAAAGAAATTCCTAAATATGGTAGTTGCCTCATTGAAGAATTGCCTACCAAAGATGGCAATACCTTGATCTATTCTTGCTTGTTATGCCTAGCTAGGGGCGTTAAACGATAGCGCTTGTTGGGAGGCAACCCAATTTTATTTTTATTCCTTGATTTTTGCTCCTGTTTAGTAATAAATAAATTATTTAGCCTCTGTTTTTTCTGTGTCTTTTGTGTTTAATTAGTGTTTGTGCCAAGTACAACCGTTGGGAAGACTTGGGAAAGTCTTGTAGAACTTGCTGTAAAAAACAGAAACTTTAGCGCTCACGAGAACTGCTGTAATTTTTATTTGGAAAGTTCTATTTAGTTAATTATTTTTGCAGATTATTAATAGATAAATTCCTCATGTCCAGCAATTTATTTTAGAATTTTTGGGGTTCCAGATCTTGCGCTAGCTACAGATTACTACAGACTGTTCTGTTTTTGACAGATTCTGTTTTCGTGTGTTGTTTGCTTATTTTGATGAATATATGGCTAGTAAAATAGTTTATAAACCATAGAGAAGTTGGAATACACTAGGTATAACACCAATATAAATAAAGAATGAGTTCATTACAGTACCTTGAAGTGGTCTTTTGTTTTCTTTCGCTAAAGGAGCTCACGAGATTTTCCACTTTAAGTTTTGTGTTGTGAAGTTTTCAAGTTTTGGGTAAAGATTTGATGGATTATGGAACAAGGAGTGGCAAGATACTAAGCTTGGGGATGCCCATGCCACCCCCAAGATAATCTAAGTACACCTAAAAGCCAAAGCTTGGGGATGCCCCGGAAGGCATCCCCTCTTTCGTCTACTTCTATCAGTAACTTTACTTGGAGCTATATTTTTATTTACCACATGATATGTGTTTTGTTTGGAGCGTCTTGTATGATTTGAGTCTTTGCTTGTTAGTTTACCACAATCATCCTTGCTGTACACACCTTTTGAGAGAGCCATATATGATTTGGAATTTGTTAGAATACTCTATGTGCTTCGCTTATATCTTTTGAGTTATATAATTTTGCTCTAGTGCTTCATTTATATCTTTTAGAGCACGGTGGTGGATTTGTTTTATAGAAACTATTGATCTCTCATGCTTCACTTAGATTATTTTGAGAGTCTTAATCGCATGGTAATTTTCTTAAAATCCTAATATGCTTGGTATGCAAGATTAATAATAAAACTTTCTTATGAGTGTGTTGAATACTAAGAGAAGTTTGATGCTTGATGATTGTTTTGAGATATGGAGGTAATAATATCAAAGTCGTGCTAGTTGAGTAGTTGTGAAATTGAGAAATACTTGTCTTGAGGTTTGCAAGTCCCGTAGCATGCACGTATGGTAAATGTTATGCAACAAATTTGAAACATGAGGTGTTATTTGATTGTCTTCCTTATGAGTGGCGGTCGGGGACGAGCAATGGTCTTTTCCTACCAATCTATCCCCATAGGAGCATGCGCATAGTACCGAGGTTTTTGATGACTTGTAGATTTTTGCAATAAGTATGTGAGTTCTTTATGACTAATGTTGAGTCCATGGATTATACGCACTCTCACCCTTCCATCCTTGCTAGCCTCTTCGGTGCCGTGCATTGCCCTTTCTCACATTGAGTGTTGGCGCAAACTTTGTCGGTGCATCCAAACCCCGTGATATGATACGCTCTTTCACACATAAACCTCCTTATATCTTCCTCCAAACAACCACCATACCTACCTATTATGGCATTTCCATAGCCATTCTGAGATATATTGCCATGCAACTTTCCATCATTCCGTTCATCATGACACATTCATCATTGTCATATTTCTTAGCATGGTCATGTAGTTGACATAGTATTTGTGGCAAGGCCACCATTCATAATTCTTTCATACATGTCACTATTCGTCCATTGCATATCCTGGTACACTGCCGGAGGCATTCATATAGAGTCATCTTTTGTTCTAGTATTGAGTTGTAATCATTGAGTTGTAAATAAATAGAAGTGTGATGATCATCATTTTCTAGAGCATTATCCCAAGTGAGGAATATTAAAAAAAGAGAAAGGCCATAAAAAAAAGAAAAGGCCCAAAAGAAAAAAAGAAAAAAATGAGAGAAAAAGAGAGAAGGGACAATGTTACTATCCTTTGCCACACTTGTGCTTCAAAGTAGCACCATGATCTTCATAGTAGAGAGTCTCTCATGTTATCACTTTCATATACTAGTGGGAATTTTTCATTAGAGAACTTGGCTTGAATATTCCAACAATGGGCCTCCTCAAGTGCCCTAGGTCTTCGTGAGCAAGCAAGTTGGATGCACACCCACTAGTTTCTTTTGTTGAGCTTTCATACATTTATAGCTCTAGTGCATCCGTTGCATGGCAATCCCTACTCCTTGCATTAACATCAATCGGTGGGCATCTCCATAGCCCATTGATTGGCCTCGTTAATGTGAGACTTTCTCCTTTTTTTGTCTTCTCCACATAACCCCCCTCATTATATTCTATTCCACCTATAGTGCTATGTCCATGGCTCGCGCTCATATATTGCGTGAAAGTTTATAGGTTTGAAATTACTAAAGTATGAAACAATTGCTTGGCTTGTAATCGGGGATGTGCATGATGATAGCATTCTTGTGTGACGAAAATGAAACATGACTAAACCATATGATTTTGTAGGGATGAACTTTCTTTGGCCATGTTATTTTGAGAAGACATAATTGCTTAGTTAGTATGCTTGAAGTATTATCGTTTTTATGTCAATATGAACCTTTGTCTTGAATCTTTCGGACTTGTCTTGAATCTTTCGGATCTGAATATTCATACCACAATTAAGAAAGAATTACATTAAAATTATGCCAAGTAGCACTCCGCATCAAAAATTCTGTTTTATCATTTACCTACTCGAGGACGAGCAGGAATTAAGCTTGGGGATGCTTGATACGTCTCCAACGTATCTATAATTTTTGATTGCTCCATGCTATATTATCTACTGTTTGGACATTATTGGGCTTTATTATCCACTTATATTATTTTGGGACTAACCTATTAACCGGAGGCCCAGCCCAGAATTGCTGTTTTTTTGCCTATTTTAGGGTTTCGAGAAAAGGAATATCAAACGGAGTCCAAACGGAATGAAACCTTCGGGAACGTGATTTTCTCCGAACAGACCAGGAGACTTGGACCCTACGTCAAGCACAACAGGAGGCCACGAGGTAGGGGGGCGCCTACCCCCAGGCGCGCCCCACCCTCGTGGGCCCCCTGTTGCTCCACCGACGTACTTCTTCCTCCTATATATACCACGTACCCCCAAACGATCAGCGGAGCCAAAAACCTAATTCCCCGCACAACTTTCTATATCCACGAGATCCCATCTGGGGCCTTTTCCGGTGATTTGCCTGAGGGGGATTCAATCACGGAGGGCTTCTACATCAACACCATAGCCTCTCCAATGATGTGTGAGTAGTTTACCATAGACCTTCGGGTCCGTAGTTATTAGCTAGATGGCTTCTTCTCTCTCTTTGGTTCTCAATACAAAGTTCTCCTTGATGTTCTTGGAGGTCTATTCGATGTTATGGAGATCTATTCGATGTAATCTTCTTTTTGCGGTGTGTTTGTTGAGACCGATGAATTGTGGGTTTATGATTAAGTCTATCTATGAACAATATTTAATTGAATCTTCTCTGAATTCTTTTATGTACGATTGGTTATCTTTGCAAGTCTCTTTGAATTATCGGTTTGGTTTGGCCCACTAGATTGATCTTTCTTGCAATGGGAGAAGTGCTTAGCTTTGGGTTCAATCTTGCGATGTCCTTTCCCGGTGACAATAAGGGCAGCAAGGCACGTATTGTATTGTTGCCATCGAGGATAACAAGATGGGGTTTTATTCATATTGCATGAGTCTATCCCTCTACATCATGTCATCTTGCTTAAGGCGTTATTCTGTTTTTAACTTGATACTCTAGATGCATGCTGGATAGCGGTCGATGAGTGGAGTAATAGTAGTAGATGCAAGCAGGAGTCGGTCTACGTGTCTCGGACGTGATGCCTATATACATGATCATACCTAGATATTCTCATAACTATGCTCAATTATGTCAATTGCTCAACAGTAATTTGTTCACCCATCGTAGAATACTTATGCTCTCGAGAGAAGCCACTAGTGAAACCTATGGCCCCCGGGTCTATCTTTATCATATCAATCTCCTACTACTTACTTATTTACTTTGTTATTTACTTTGCCTTTATTTTACCTTGCATCTTTATCATAAAAATACCAAAAATATTATCTTATCATATCTATCAGATCTCACTCTCGTAAGTGGCCCTATAGGGATTGAAAACCCCTATTTGCGTTGGTTGTGAGGATTTATTTGTTTTGTGCAGGTGCGAGGGACTCACGCGTAGCCTCCTTATGGATTGATACCTTGATTGTCAAAAACTGAGGGAAATACTTACGCTACTCTGCTGCATCATCCCTTCATCTTCGGGGAAAACCAACGCAGTGCTAAAAGAGGTAACACCTATCATAAACTCTTCTCCCTCGCATTACATTATTTGCCATTTGCCTCTCGTTTTCGTCCCCCCCACTTCACCTTTGCCGTTTTATTCGCCCCTTTTCCGTTCACCTCTTTTCGCTCTCTTCTTGTGTGATTGTGTGTTGGATTGATTGTTTGTCACGATGGCTCAAGATAATACTAAATTATGTAACTTTTCAAATACCAACAACGATGATTTTATTAGCACTCCGATTGCTCCTATTACCGATGCTGAATCTTGTGAAATTAATGCTGCTTTGTTGAATCTTGTCATGAAAGATCAATTTTCTGGCCTTCCTAGTGAAGATGCCGCTACCCATCTAAACAACTTTGTTAATTTGTGTGATATGCAAAATAAGAAAGATGTGGATAATGATACTGTTAAATGGAAGCTATTTCCGTTTTCCCTTAGAGATCGTGCTAAAACTTGGTTCTCTTCTTTGCCTAAAAATAGTATTGATTCATGGAATAAGTGCAAAGATGCTTTTATCTCTAAGTATTTTCCTCCCACTAAGATCATCTCTCTTAGAAACTATATTATGAATTTTAAGCAACTTGACCATGAGCATGTTGCACAAGCTTGAGAGAGGATGAAATTAATGATACACAATTGCCTACACATGGTTTGAATTTATGGTTGATTATACAAAAAAATTATGCCAAATTGAATTTTGCTTCTAGAAATCTTTTAGATTCGGCCGCGGGAGGCACTTTTATGGAAATCACTTTAGGAGAAGCTACTAAACTCCTAGAGAATATTATGGTTAATTATTCTCAATGGAACACCGAAAGATCCACTAGTAAAAAGGTTCATGCGATTGAAGAGATTAATGTTTTGAGTGGAAAGATGGATGAACTTATGAATTTTTTTGCTAATAAGAGTGTTTCTTCTGATCCTAATGATATGCATTTTCCACTTTGATTGAGAATAATAATGAATCTATGGACGTGAATTTTGTTGGTAGGAACAATTTTGGTAGCGACGCGTGTAGAGGAAATTTTAATTCTAGGACGTTTCCTCATAATTCCTCTAATAATTATGACAACTCTTATGGAAATTTTAATAATATTCCCTCTGATTTTGAGATTAGTGTTAAAGAATTTATGAGTTCGCAAAAGAATTTCAATGCTTTGGTTGAAGAAAAATTGCTTAAGATTGATGAGTTGGCTAGGAAAGTGGATAGAATTTCTCTTGATGTTGATTCTTTGAAACTTAGATCTATTCCACCTAAGCATGATATCAACGAGTCTCTCAAAGCCATGAGAATTTCCATTGATGAATGCAAAGAAAGAACTGCTAGGGATGAGTGCTAAAAAAGATTGCTTTGTGAAAGCGTGTTCATCTAGTTTTTATGATAATAATGATGAAGATCCAAAAGTGAATGATGTGTCTCCTATTAAATCTTTGCTTTCCAATATGAATCTTGATAAAGATGGGACTGGAGATGAGTCAACTTTAGTTAAAAGGTGTCCCAATGATTCGGAGTTCTTAGATCTTGATAATAAAAGTGGGATTGGAGAGGTCAAAACTTTACATAGCGATGAACCCACTATTTTTGATTTCAAGGAATTTAATTATGATAATTGATCTTTGATAGATTGTATTTCCTTGTTGCAATCTGTGTTAAATTCTCCTCATGCTTATAATCAAAATAAAGCTTTTACTAAACATATCGTTGATTCTTTAATGCAATCCTATGAAGAAAACCTTGAACTAGAAGTTTCTATCCCTAGAAAACTTTATGATGAGTGGGAACCTACTATTAAAATTAAGATTAAATATTATGAATGCTATGCTTTGTGTGATTTGGGTGCTAGTGTTTCCACGATTCCAAAAACTTTGTGTGATGTGTTAGGTTTCCACGAATTTGATGATTGTTCTTTAAATTTGCACCTTGCGGATTGCACCATTAACAAACCTATGGGAAGGATTAATGATGTTCTTATTGTTGCAAATAGGAATTATGTGCCCATAGATTTCATTATAGATTGCAATCCTACATGTCCTATTATTCTTGGTAGACCTTTCTTTAGAACGATTGGTGCAATTATTGACATGAAAGAAGGAAACACTAGATTTCAATTTCTGTTAAGGAAAGGCAAGGAACACTTCCCTAGAAAGAAAATTAAATTGCCTTATGAATCAATTATGAGAGCCACTTATGGATTGCATACCAAAGATGACAGTACCTAGATCTATTCTTGCTTTTATGCCTAGCTAGGGGCGTTAAACGATAGCGCTTGTTGGGAGGCAACCCAATTTTATTTTTGTTCTTTACTTTTTGTTCCTGTTTAGTGCTACCTCTTGAGCACTGCGTTGGATTTCCCCAAAGAGGAGAGGATGATGCAGCAAAGTAGCGTAAGTATTTCCCTCAGTTTTTGAGAAACAAGGTATCAATCAAGTAGGAGGCTACGCGCGAGTCCCTCGTACCTACACAAAAACAATAGCTCAATGCAACCAACGCGCTTAGGGATTGTCAATCCCATCACGATCACTTACGAAAGTGAGATCTGATAGAGATGATAAATAATATTTTTGGTATTTTTGGTATAGAGATGCAAAGTGAAAACTAAAAGGCAAAATAAAAAGCAAAGCAATTATAAAGTAATGGAGATTGATATGATGAGAATAGACCCGGGGGCCATAGGTTTCACTAGTGGCTTCTCTCAAGAGCATAAGTATTCTACAATGGGTGAACAAATTACTGTTGAGAAATTGACAGAATTGAGCATAGTTATGAGAATATCTAGGTATGATCATGTATATAGGCATCACGTCCGAGACAAGTAGACCGACTCCTGCCTGCATCTACTACTATTACTCCACTCACTGACCGCTATCCAGCATGCATCTAGAGCATTAAGTTAAAAACAGAGTAACGCCTTAAGCAAGATGACATGATGTAGAGGGATAGTTTCATGCAATATGATAAAAACCCCATCTTGTTATCCTCGATGGCAACAATACAATACGTGCCTTGCTGCCCCTTCTGTCACTAGGAAAGGACACCGCAAGATCGAACCCAAAGCTAAGCACTTCTCCCATGGCAAGAAAAACCAATCTAGTAGGCCAAACAAACTGATAATTCGAAGAGACTTGCAAAGATAACCAATCATACATAAAAGAATTCAGAGAAGATTCGAATATTATTCATAGATAGACTTGATCATAAACCCACAATTCATCGGTCTCAACAAACACACCGCAAAAAGAAGATTAGATCAAATAGATCTCCACAAGAGAGGGGGAGAACATTGTATTGAGATCCAAAAAGAGAGAAGAAGCCATCTAGCTACTAACTATGGACCCGTAGGTCTGAGGTGAACTACTCACACTTCATTGGAGGGGCTTGGATGATGATGTAGAAGCCCTCCGTGATCGATTCCCCTTCCGGCGGAGCTCCAGAACAGGCCCCAAGATGGGATCTCGTGGATACAGAAAGTTGCGGCGGTGGATTTAGTTTTTTGGCTCTGTATCTGATCGTTTGGGGGTACGTAGGTATATATAGGAGGAAGGAGTACGTCGGTGGAGCTTCGAGGGGCCCACAAGGCGGGGGGGCGCGCCCTAGGGGGTGGCGCCCTCCACCCTCGTGACCGCCTCGTGGCTTTCTTGACGGAGGGTCCAAGTCTCCTGGATCTTATCTGATGAGAAAATCACGTTCCCGAAGGTTTCATTCCGTTTGGACTCCATTTGATATTCTGTTTCTCTGAAACATTGAAATAGGCAAAAAACAACAATTCTGGGTTGGGCCTTCGGTTAATAGGTTAGTCCCAAAAATAACATAAAAGTGGAAAATAAAGCCCAATATAGTCCAAAACAGTAGATAATATAGCATGGAGCGATCAAAAATTATAGATACGTTGGAGACGTATCAAGCATCCCCAAGCTTAATTCCTTCTCGTCCTCGAGTAGGTAAATGATAAAAAGAGAATTTTTGATGCGGAGTGCTACTTGGCATAATTTCAATGGAAATCTTCTTAATTGTGGTATGAATATTCAGATCCAAAAGATTCAAGACAAAAGTTCATGTTGACATAAAAAATAATAATGCTTCAAGCATACTAACAAAGCAATTATGTCTTCTCAAGATAACATGGCCAAAGAAAGCTATCCCTACAAAATCATATAGTCTGGCTATGCTCTATCTTCACCACCCAAATTATTTAAATCATGCACAACCCCGATGACAAGCCAAGCAATTGTTTCATACTTTTGACATTTTCAAAACCTTTTCGATCTTCACGCAATACATGAGCGTCAGCCATGGATATAGCACTATATGTGGAATAGGATGGTGGTTGTGGAGAAGACAAAAAGAGGGGAAGATAGTCTCACATCAACTAGGCGTATCAACGGGCTATGGAGATGCCCATCAATAGATATCAATGCGAGTGAGTAGGGATTGCCATGCAACGGATGCACTAGAGCTATAAGTATATGAAAGCTCAACAAAAGAAACTAAGTGGGTGTGCATCCAACTTGCTTGCTCATGAAGACCTAGGGCATTTTGAGGAAGCCCATCATTGGAATATACAAGCCAAGTTCTATAATGAAAAATTCCCACTAGTATATGAAAGTGACAAAATGAGAGACTCTCTATCATGAAGATCATGGTGCTACTTTGAAGCACAAGTGTGGTAAAAGGATAGTAACATTGTCCCTTCTCTCTTTTTCTCTCATTTTTTTGTTTGGGCCTTTTCTATTTTTTTATGGCCTCTTGTTTTCGTCTGGAGTCTCATCCCGACTTGTGGGGGAATCATAGTCTCCATCATCCTTTCCTCACTTGGGACAATGCTCTAAAAATGATGATCATCACACTTTTTATAATGATTACAACTCAATACTTAGAACAAAATATGACTCTATATGAATGACTCTGGCGGTGTACCGTGATATTCAATGAATCAAGAGCGACATGTATGAAATAATTATGAACGGTGGCTTTGCCACAAATACGTTGTCAACTATATGATCATGCTAGCAATATGACAATGATGGAGCGTGTCATATTAAACGGAACGGTGGAAATTTGCATGGTAATATATCTCGGAATTGCTATGGAAATGCCATGATAGGTAGGTATGGTGGCTGTTCTGAGGAAGGTATATGGTGGGTGTATGATACCGGCGAAAAGTGCGCGGTATTAGAGAGGCTAGCAATGGCGGAAGGAAGGAAAGTGCGTATAATCCATGGACTCAACATTAGTCATAAAGAACTCATATACTTATTGCAAAAATCTAGAAGTTATCAACGCAAAGTATTACACACATGCTCCTAGGGGGATAGATTGGTAGGAAAATACCATCGCTCTTCCCCGACCACCACTCATAAGGAAGACAATCAATAAATAAATCATGCTCCGATTTCATCACATAACGGTTCACCATACGTGCATGCTACGGGAATCACAAACTTTAACACAAGTATTTCTCAATTTCACAACTACTCAACTAGCATGACTCTAATATCACCATCTTCATATCTCAAAACAATTATCAGGCATCAATATTTTCTTAGTATTCAACGCACTCAAAAGAAAGGTCTACAAATCTTGAATACCATGCATATTATTATTAAGCAAATTTCCATGCTATTAAAGACTCTCAAAATAATCTAAGTGAATCATGGGAGATCAATAGTTTCTATAAAACAAATCCACCACCGTGCTCTAAAAGATACAAGTGAAGCACTAGAGCAAAACTATAAAGCTCAAAAAATATAAGTGAAGCACATAGAGCAAAACTATAAAGCTCAAAAGGTATAAGTGAAGCACATAGAGTATTCTATCAAATTCCAAATCATGTATGGCTCTCTCAAAAGGTGTGTACAGCAAGGATGATTGTGGCACACTAACAAACAAAGACACAAATAACACAAGACGCTCCAAGCAAAACACATATCATGTGGTGAATAAAAATATAGCTCCAAGTAAAATTACCGATGGAAGTAGACGAAAGAGGGGATGCCTTCCGGGGCATCCCCAAGCTTTGACTTTTTGGTGTCCTTGGATTATCTTGGGGGTGCCATGGGAATCCCCAAGATTAGGCTCTTGCCACACTTTGTTCCATAATCTGTCAAATCTTTACCCAAAACTTAAAAACTTGAAAACACAAAACTTAAAGTAGAAAATCTCGTGAGCTCTGTTAGCGAAAGAAAATAAAAGATCACTTCAAGGTACTGTAATGAACTCATTATTTATTTATATTGGTGTTATAACTACTGTATTCCAACTTCTCTATGGTTTATGAACTATTTTACTAGCCATAGATTAATAAAAATCAGCAAACAGCACACGAAAAACAGAATCTGTCAAAAACAGAACAGTCTGTAGTAATATGTAGCTAGCGGAAGGTCTGGAACCCCAAAAATTCTAAAATAAATTTCTGGATGTGATGAATTTATCTATTAATCATATTCAAAAAGAATTAACTAAATATCACTTTCCAAATAAAAATTACAGCAGTTTTCGTGAGCGCTAAAGTTTCTGTTTTTTACAGCAAGTTCAACAAGACTTTCCCCAAGTCTTCCCAACGGTTCTACTTGGCACAAACACTAATTAAACACAAAAAACTCAACCAAAACAGATTCTAGATAAATTATTTATGACTAAACAGGAGCAAAAATCAAGTAATAAAAATAAAATTGGGTTGCCTCCCAACAAGCGCTATCGTTTAACGCCCCTAGCTAGGCATAACAAGCAAGAATAGATCTAGGTATTGCCATCTTTGGTAGGCAATCCATAAGTGGCTGTCATGATAGATTCATATGGTAATTTTATTTTATTTCTAGGAAATTGTTCCATGCCCTTTTTTAATGGAAATTGAAATCTAATATTCCCTTCCTTCATATCAATAATTGCACCAACCGTTCTAAGGAAAGGTCTACCGAGAATAATAGGGCAAGAAGGAATGTAATCTATACCAAGAACGATAAAATCTATGGGCACATAATTCCTATTTGCAACAATAAGAACATCATTAATTCTTCCCATAGGTTTCTTAATAGTGGAATCCGCAACATGCAAGTTTAGAGAGCAATCATCAAAATCACGGGAATCTAGCAAATCACACAAAGTTTTGGGAATAGTAGAGACACTAGCACCCAAATCACACAAAGCATAAAACTCATAATCTTTAATTTTAATTTTAATAGTTGTTTCCCACTCATCATGAAGTTTTCTAGGGACAGAAACTTTCAACTCAAGTTTTTCTTCATAAGATTGCATCAAGGCATCAACGATATGTTCGGTAAAGGCTTTATTTTGACTATAAGCATGAGGACATTTTAGCACGGATTGCAACAAGGAAATACAATCAATTAAAGAGCAACTTTCATAATTAAATTCCTTGAAATCCAATATAGTGGGTTTAGCAACATCTAGAGTTTTATTTCTTTAAATCCCACTTTTATCAATTTCATCATCAAGATCTAAATACTCCGAATTTTTAGAACGCCTTTTAGGTAAAGGTGGATTATATTCAGGTTCATCAAGATTCATATTGCAAAACAAGGATTTAATAGGAGACACATAAATAACTTTTAGATCTTCATCTTGATTTTTATAGGAATTGGAAGAACACGCTTTACTAAAGGCATCTTTCATAGCACGCGTCCTAGCGGTTCTTTCCTTGCACTCATCAATGGAAATCCTCATGGCTTTGAGAGACTCATTGATATCATGCTTAGGAGGAATAGATCTAAGCTTTAAAGAATCATCCTCAAGAGAAATTCTATCAACGTTCCTAGCCAAATCATCAATCTTAAGAATTTTTTCCTCAATCATAGCATTAAAATTCTTTTGCAAAGTAATAAATTCTTTAATATTAGATTCAAAATCAGAGGGCATCTTATTATAATTTCCATAATAGTTGTTGTAGGAATTTCCATAATTATTAGAAGGATTACTAGGATAAGGCCTAGGATTAAAATTCCCTCTATACGCGTTGTTACCAAAATTATTCCTACCAACAAAATTCACATCCATAGATTCATTATTATTCTCAATCAAAGTAGACAAAGGCATATCATTAGGATCAGAAGAAACACTCTTAATAGCAAATAATTTCATAAGTTCATTCATCTTTCCACTCAAAACATTAATTTCTTCTATCGCATGCACTTTTTTATTAGTGGATCTTTCAGTGTGCCATTGAGAATAATTAACCATAATATTATCTAGGAGTTTAGTAGCATCTCCTAAAGTGATTTCCATAAAAGTGCCTCCTGCGGCCGAATCTAAAAGATTTCTAGAAGCAAAATTCAATCCGGCATAAATTTTTTGTATAATCATCCACAAATTCAAACCATGAGTAAGGCAATTACGTATCATTAATTTCATTCTCTCCCAAGCTTGTGCAACATTTTCATGATCAAGTTGCTTAAAATTCATAATATCGTTTCTAAGGGAGATGATCTTAGCGGGAGGAAAATACTTAGATATAAAAGCATCTTTGTACTTGTTGCAAGAATCAATACTATTTTTAGGCAAAGATGAAAACCAAGCTTTAGCACGATCTCTAAGCGAAAAATGAAATAGCTTCAATTTAACAATATCATTATCAACATCTTTCTTCTTTTGCATATCACATAAATCAACAAAGCTATTCAGATGAGTAGCGGCATCTTCACTAGGAAGGCCGGCGAATTGATCTTTCATGACAAGATTCAGCAAAGCAGCATTAATTTCACAAGATTCAGCATCGGTAAGAGGAGCAATCAGAGTGCTAAGGAAATCATTATTGTTGGTATTGGTGAAGTCACACAATTTGGTATTATCTTGAGCCATCGCGACAAGCAAGCAAACTAACACACAAGCAAACGAAAAGCAAACGGGCAAAAAGAGGCAAATAGAGAGGGAGGATAGAGAGAGAGGGCGAATAAAATGGCAAGGGTGAAGTGGGGGAGAGGAAAACGAGAGGCAAATGGCAAATAATGCAATGCGTGAGATAGGGATTGTGATGGGTACTTGGTATGTTGACTTTTGCGCAGACTCCCCGGCAACGGCGCCAGAAATTCTTCTTGCTACCTCTTGAGCACTGCGTTGGATTTCCCTGAAGAGAAGAGGATGATGCAACAAAGTAGAGTAAGTATTTCCCTCAGTTTTTGAGAACCAAGGTATCAATCCAGTAGGAGGCTACACGCAAGTCCCTCGTACCTACACAAAAACAATAACTCAACGCAATCAACGCGCTTAGGGGTTGTCAATCCCTTCACGGTCACTTACAAAAGTGAGATCTGATAGAGATGATAAATAATCTTTTTGGTATATTTGCTATAGAGATGCAAAGTGAAAAGTAAAAGGCAAAATAAAAAGCAACGCAATAATAAAGTAATGGAGATTGATATGATGAGAATAGACCCGGGGGCCATAGGTTTCATTAGTGGCTTCTCTCAAGAGCATACGTATTCTATGGTGGGTGAACAAATTACTGTTGAGAAATTGACAGAATTGATCATAGTTATGAGAATATCTAGGTATGATCATGTATATAGGCATCACGTCCGAGACAAGTAGACCGACTCCTGCCTGCATCTACTACTATTACTCCACTCATCGACCGCTATCCAGCATGCATCTAGAGTATTAAGTTAAAAACAGAGAACGCCTTAAGCAAGATGACATGATGTAGAGGGATAGTTTCATGCAATATGATAAAAACCCCATCTTGTTATCCTCGATGGCAACAATACAATACGTGCCTTGCTGCCCCTTCTGTCACTAGGAAAGGACACCGCAAGATCGAACCCAAAGCTAAGCACTTCTCCCATGGCAAGAAAAACCAATCTAGTAGGCCAAACCAAACTGATAATTCGAAGAGACTTGCAAAGATAACCAATCATACAAAAAATAATTCAGAGAAGATTCAAATATTATTCATAGATAGACTTGATCATAAACCCACAATTCATCGATCTCAACAAACACACCGCAAAAAGAAGATTACATCGAATAGATCTCCACAAGAGAGGGGGAGAACATTGTATTGAGATCCAAAAAGAGAGAAGAAGCCATCTAGCTACTAACTATGGACCCGTAGGTCTGAGGTGAACTACTCACACTTCATTGGAGGGGCTTGGATGATGATGTAGAAGCCCTCCGTGATCGATTCCCCTTCCAGCGGAGCTCCGGAACAAGCCCCAAGATGGGATCTCGAGGATACAGAAAGTTGCGGCGGTGGAATTAGTTTTTTGGCTCTGTATCTGATCGTTTGGGGGTACGTAGGTATATATAGGAGGAAGGAATACGTCGGTGGAGCTTCGAGGGGCCCACGAGGCAGGGGGGGCGCCCTCCACCCTCGTGACCGCCTCATGGCTTTCTTAATAGAGGGTCCAAGTCTCCTAGATCTTATCTGATGAGAAAATCACGTTCCCGAAGGTTTCATTCCGTTTGGACTCCTTTTGATATTCTGTTTCTCCGAAACATTGAAATAGGCAAAAAAACAGCAATTCTGGGCTGGGCCTCCGGTTAATAGGTTAGTCCCAAAAATAATATAAATGTGGAAAATAAAGCCCAATATAATCCAAAACAGTAGATAATATAGCATGGAGCGATCAAAAATTATAGATATGTTGGAGACGTATCATTTAGTAATAAATAATTTATGTAGCCGCTGTTATGATTGTGTTTTTTATGCTTTAATTAGTGTTTGTGCCAAGTAAAGCCTTTAGGATCTTCTTGGGTGATTGTTGTTTGATCTTGCTAATAAAAATAGAAAGTATGCGTTCACGAAAATAATTTCCATTTTTTACCAGAGAGCGATAAAATACCAATTCTAACTGCAGTAGATCAATATACAAATTGTCCTGGTCTTCCTAATTTTTCAGAATTTTTGGAGTTACAAAAGTATTCGAAACCTTCAGATTTCTACACACTGTTCTATTTTGACAGATTCTATTTTTGTGTGTTCTTTGCTTATTTTGATGAAACTATGGCTAGTATCGGGGGGTATGAACCATAGAGAAGTTGGAATACAGTAGGTTTAACACCAATATAAATAAATAATGAGTTAATTACAGTACATTAAAGTGGTGGTTTGTTTTCTTATACCAACGGAGCTCATGAGATTTTCTGTTGAGTTTTCTGTTGTGAAGTTTTCAAGTTTTTGGGTAAATATTTGATGGATTTTGGAACAAGGAGTGGCAAGAGCCTAAGATTGGGGATGCCCAAGGCACCCCAAGGTAAAATTCAAGGACAACCAAAAGCCTAAGCTTGGGGATGCCATGGAAGGCATCCCCTCTTTTGTCTTCGTCTATCAGTAACTTTACTTGATGCTATATTTTTATTCACCACATGATATGTGTTTTGCTTGGAGAGTCTTATATGATTTGAGTCTTTGCTTTTTAGTTTACCACAATCATCCTTGCTGTACACACCTTTTGGGAGAGACACACATGAATCGGAATTTATTAGAATACTCTATGTGCTTCACTTATATCTTTTGAGCTAGATAATTTTGCTCTAGTGTTTTGCTTATATCTTTTTAGAGAACGGTGGTGGTTTTATTTTATAGAAATTATTGACCCCTCATGCTTCACTTATATTATTTTGAGAGTCTTTTAGAACATCATGATAATTTGCTTTGGCTATAAAATTAGTCCTAATATGCTGAGCATCCAAGATGGGTATAATAAAAACTTTCATATAGAGTGCATTGAATAGTTTAATACTTGATAATTGTTTTGAGATATAAAGATGGTGATATTAGAGTTGTGCTAGTTGATTAATTGTGAAATTGAGGAGTACTTGTGTTGAGGTTTGCAAGTCCCGTAGCATGCACGTATGGTAACCGTTGTGTGACAAATTTGAAGCATGAGGTGTTCTTTGAGTGCCTTCCTTATGAGTGGCGGTTGGGGACGAGCGATGGTCTTTTCCTACCAATTTATCCCCTAGGAGCATGCGCGTAGTGCTTGGTTTTGATGACTTATAGATTTTTGCAATAAGTATGTAAGTTCTTTATGACTAATGTTGAGTTTAGGGATTATACGCATTCTCACCCTTCCACCATTGCTAGCCTCTCTTGTGCCGCGCAACTTTCACCGGTACCATAAACCCATCATTTACCTTCCTCAAAACAGCCACCATACCTACTATTATGGCATTTCCATAGCCATTCCGATATATATTTCCATGCAACTTTCCACCGTTCCGTTTATTATGACATGCTTCATCATAGTCATATTGCTTTACATGATCATGTAGTTGACAATGTATTTGTGGCATGGCCACCATTCATAATTTTTTATACATGTCACTGTGGATTCATTCACTATTGCAGGATGCTGCTAACGCGGCACTACGATCAGAGACCCTTCGAGAAACTGTGTGCGATACAATGATCGCAAACGGTGGTGTAGGAAAACCGTCAAAATGTATAAAACGTTTGCGATGACGGATGCATCAAACACGGTTCAGGTTTTAGTTGCATGTGCGATGAAGAGCATACAGTTCAGTTCAATTAACTGTTTGCGATGAGGAGGAACAAAAGAAACGGGCAGCCAGATGAAGGTGTGTGCGATGTACAACATACGGTTCACTCAGATGAGCTGTTTGTGATTAGGCAACACAAAAGAAACAGACATCCTGATCAAGGTGTGTGCGATGTACAACATACGGTTCACTCGGATGAACTATTTGTGATTAGGCAAGAGAACATAAACGGTTCAATATAACAAGATGTGTGTGATACGCGGCAAACTGGTCTGTAATCAGAAATGTGTGCAAAGACCGATAATAGACGATTGCCTCTAATAAGACGTATGTGATATGCTCTGTCTACACAACATCTATTGGCCATTGTGCGACGGGTGGTCATCCGGATGCGCCATAAGGATGTGAAGAGGCATTCCTATCAGCAAGGACTAGCTGTTCCACCAGTAGCTCATGTAAGAAAACTATCAAGTTAAGTGTGCTCAGGATAGAGCAGCCATCAAATGGGTGACTGGATGGGAGGTTGTGTCGATGTTAAATTAGGTGATGGGATGGGTCATTTCGGTCAAATGACCGAAATGCCCCATTCCCTCAGCTAATTTAACCTCAAGGTCCTTGTTTTTTTATTTTTTAACACATGTTAAAGAAGGTCTACCGCGTGACTTTTTGACAATGTGCGATACGTGGCATACAGTTGATCCATCCGACCTATTTGAGATGGAATAGGCCATGTGTGTTGTGGGCAAACGCTTGCTAGTATTCAACCATTTGGGATTGATGAATTCCTCACCGACGGGATCCCTAGTGTGGCCCATGTTCATCTGATCATCATCTACTTCTTGTGCTAGTTCGATGCTAAGTTTCCATTAATTGATGGCGTTTTATGAACACGCCACCGTTTCCCACCATTTCCTCACCTGTTTCCCGCCACCCTGCTATTGCGCATAGGGGGCGCGCAACGCACGGAGGCGACAAACGCAGCCTGTAGCACATCTACCTTTTCCAAGCATGCCAACCCACCAAAGCGCCGCCTCTACCATCAACCTCGCCGACGAGGAAAACGAGCAGGCGCGACGGCCCGTCGAGGCCGAGGTGCTCCCCGGCAACGCAATGGACGACGCTATGATGCGCGTCATCTCCAGGGTTGAGCACACCTTTGGCACATGGCGCTTGAGCGCCGCGGATCAAGATAGGCATGTCAGCGCCGACAAGCTGCAGCTCGCCACACAACATGATCGATGGCGCGCCGTAGAGCAAGCTAGGCGCATCCACACCTATAGGCTACGACTCGCCGCACGGCGAGACCATTGGAGCGCCGCAGAGCGAGAGGCGCAGTGCGCCACACAGCAAGAGCAGATCCATTGGCGCTTTCCTGCTGTCGACACGGTGTCGCAGCTGGGTACACGTCCCATCAGTACCCCCATTCCTCGCCAGGAGTGGGCAGAGGCCCTCAGCATTGTACTTGCACCAGATGCCGTCCACGCCGTACTTACACCAGACGCTCTCTGCACCGTTCGCATGGGTGCCGCCGTTCGCCTTGTCCGCGGCCCACTGGATGCCAACGCGCTGGTCCGTTGGCTCGACCGCCTCCTTGGCCCAGGTGTCCACCTGGACACAGTAGAGGAACATGGCTGTCGCATCCTCGAGGTGGTGATCTCTGATGAAATAGCCAACTTGGAGCTCGAGATCACGCTTCAAATGTACCACGAGCGTGTCGACCACTTGGACGAATGCCTGCACGAGTTCAGGCAGAGCCAAGAGCAACTCTAGGCAAGGGCTGCTGGTCATGCTCTCATGGACGCGTTTTAGTTTGAAAAGTTGTTTCGACGTGGATAGCTTTGTATTGACAACAATCATAGTATTGCTCTGTTTATTGCTGTGTTTCAATGTGTGTACTTTATTTTCCATTCTTATATGTTTTGTTTCAATGTGTGTATATATGGTTTCCATTATGTATATATGGATGATAACAGCGTATTCAAATTAGTATACAAAAACAGATAGAAAATAGAATTCATAATATATATATATATATATTAATTGTTCATTAGATCATCACATAATATATATATATAATATCATCACATATACGTGATGATACTTAACTACTAGGTACAATGCATAAAATTGAAAATGAACAATACTAAAACTAATAATCCCTCCTGGGGCCAGTATTCTGACAGCCCCTCGCCAGCAGCTCCCTGGTGCACGGCGTCTTCCCAGTGTGGAGGCAGTACTCCGACTCCTCCGCCTCGCAGTGCTTGACGTACCGATCTGCCTCTTGCTGGCGGACGTGCGCGGCTAATCTTGCCATTTCGTTGGGCGAACGCCGGAGCTCCTCATCGGTGGCATGCTAGAGCTTATCGGCCCACCTCCATGCAGCGACGAGGCGCCCAACGCCTATGCCTTCCTTGCGAAGTACCCGTGTCGGTGTCAAAACCGGCGGATCTCGGGTAGGGGGTCCCGAACTATGCATCTAAGGCGGATGGTAATAGGAGGCAGGGGACACGATGTTTACCTAGGTTCGGGCCCTCTTGATGGAGGTAATACCCTATTTCCTGCTTGATTGTTCTTGATAATATGAGTAGTACAAGAGTTGATCTACCACGAGATCAGAGAGGCTAAACCCTAGAAGCTAGCCTATGGTATGATTGTATGTTGTCCTACGGACTAAAACCCTCTAGTTTATATAGACACCGGAGGCGGCTAGGGTTACACAAGGTCGGTTACAAAGGAGGAGATATACATATCCGTATCGCCTAGCTTGCCTTCCACGCCAAGTGGAGTCCCATCCGGACACGGGATGAAGTCTTCAATCTTGTATCTTCATAGTCCAACAGTCCGGCCAAAGGATATAGTCCGGCTGTCCGGAGACCCCCCAATCCAGGACTCCCTCAGTAGCCCCTGAACCAGGCTTCAATGATGATGAGTCCGGCGCGCAGTCTTGTGTTCGGCATTGCAAGGCGGGTTCCTCCTCCGCATACATCATGGAAGAGTTCTGAATACAAGGATAGTGTCCGGCCCTGCAAAATAAGTTCCAAATAGCACCATAGAGAGAATAATATTTCCACAAATCTAATCTGCTGACATGTCTTGATAGCACGACATTATGCCATGGCTCGGTTATTATTTGAACCACTTTTCACAACCAGCTCTGCACATATCGCGAGGCGGTTTTCTCGACATGTCTTGTCAAAGAAGAGATCGTGTTCCCCTTATCACGGGATTCTCATCAATACGGACGTGGGTAACCCAAGCACGCCATCAATTACGGTGCCTGGGGAATAAGCGGTTTTACGAGTCAAGTGGGGAGACACATTGCCTCTTCCGCCCTTATAAAGGGATAAGGATTTACTTTTTTCACCCACGCCTTCTTCTTCCTCGCTTACCCATTCCCGCACACTCGAGCTCTAGCGCCCAAGCTTGCGTTCTTCTTCTCAAACAACTCCAAGCATGTCGGGAGCAGGAGGCAAGTAGATGGTCTCCTCCGTCATGGAGGAGAACATCAAAAAATTACGGGAAGCCGGATATCTGGCCGCGGATATCGCGCACCGGCTGCCCGATGCGGGGCAGATCATCCCAACGCCCGAACCCTATGAGAGGGTAGTTTTTCTTACCCATTTTGTTCGCGGACTGGGATTTCCCCTCCACCCGTTTGTCCGCGGGCTCATGTTCTACTATGGGCTGGACTTTCATTATCTAGCCCCCAACTTCATCCTCAACATCTCGGCGTTTATCGTCGTATGCGAGGCCTTCCTCCGCATCAGGCACCACTTCGGCCTATGGCTGAAAACCTTCAATGTCAAACCGAAGGTGGTGAGCGGCCAGCAAGCAGAGTGCGGAGGCGCCATGGTGGGCAAGATGCCTAATGTCACCTGGCTCGAGGGCACCAACGTGGATACCATAAAGGGGTGGCAATCGGGGTGGTTCTACATCACCGAGCCACGCGACTCCAACTGGGTGGCGGCCCCCGAATTTCGATCCAGAATCCCCACATGGCTCACCTCCTGGAAAAAGAAGGGCCTGTCCTAGGGTTCTTCAGTAGAGCTGACCGGACTCCAGACCTGCATCCAGAACATGATGAACAAGAAAATCAAGCTTGTCAACATGGTCTAGGTCATGCTCTCCTGCCGGATCCTTCCGTGTCAATGACGGGCATTTGTTTTGTGGGAGTTCGACTCGGCCAAGCACCAGACGCTGCGAGAGCTCTATAACATGACACACAAGGATGTCTGGAGGGTGCTGTTCAAGAGCGCCGAGATTCCTCCCCCCCCCCTCAACGAGGACAGCGGACTCAACACAAAGCGCCGCGCCAATCCGGTAGGCTTTTTATATTTCTCAGGGTATCTATTTGCCCCGGTTTAGTTGTGTGTAGGATCTGAACTTCCATGTCATTAACATGACTGGATAGGGACGGCGGAGCAGCTTAATAGCCCAGCCCCGCTGCCCGAAGACCCTGCAGACGCTCTTCTAATGAAGATGCTGACTCCGGCAGCCTACGAGGTGCCGGAAAAGAAGACCAAGAAGAAGGCCGCGGGGACCCGAAAGAGTCTCCGGCGCCAGGTTGTATCGGAGTCATCGGACGATGACTCCGACGCGCACTCCTCCTGCGGAAACGAGGAGGAGGAGGAGGAGAAAAGTTCTCCCCCCAGCCAGGGGAGACAAGAAAAGGAAGGCCGACCCATCCGGGGAGGCCGAAGGTTCCATGAAGGGAAGGACCCTCCTTCCGGACTGTGCCCCGACGGCCACCGACAGCGGCGATGAGTGGCTACCCAGGGACAAGCCCCTGGCGAAGTCGTAAGTGTCCGGACACCATAGTACTTCATGGTATGTTTTATTGTGCTGCCTTTCCTCATGCCGAACTTGATTATGCAGTCCGTCCCGAGCTCATCTCGACGTACTCTCGTCGAGCGGCTCTTTGGACTCGTCGGATATGAACAACGGTTCTATTCCGACCGCTTCCACCCCTCGCCCTACGGACAACGCCGAGGGGTTGTTTAAACAGGCACCGAGCCAAGGGGAGGTGGTCCTAGGGGCGCCTCACGGTGACTTCCCGGACCCTGGGTACCAAGGGAGCGAGGCTCCCACGGGCTTCGAGTTCAAGCCCCAGCCGGGGACTGCGCCGGAACCTTCGATGGCTCCGGACTCCAGCAAGCGGTCCCCCGTCAAGGGGGGCCAACCATCCGTGCCGGTGTCCTCTGTCCAACCAGAGGCACCGAACAACCTGTTGGAAGCGCTTCACAGCGCTTCCATTGAAGAAGAGCACCGCACTATCATGAGTGCAGTGGTCGAGAAGGTTCAGTCCGCCAAAAACGGACTGACCGAAGCTTGTGCCAGCCTCCTAACAGGCTTTGAGGTAAGCAATCAAAATATAAGAAAATATTACCGCATAGATAGTAGCCCCTGATGCTCTGTTCGGCGTTCATGAAGAAAAGTCGAATAGAGGATCAAATGATAACTCAGGAGTCTAATTAGAGCATGTCTATGTGTATTTGCAGGCTTCACTGCTGGCCGCTGCCGCACATACTGTGGAGGTCGCTGCGCTGAAGCAGGACCTGAAGCGGTCCGAAGACGAGCTCGGCCTTATCAAGAGGCAGCTCAAAGAGAGCAAATGTAAGAAATACCCCTGTCTATATAGTTAAAAAGAAGTTTGGGTATAAAGTAATAGGATCATCATGGATTCGACCGAGGTGGCGACCCTGAGGAAGGCGTTGTCCGAGGCCGAAGACAAAGCGGCCAAAGAACGCATTGAACGGGAGAAACAAGAAGCCCGAGTAGGCGAGGTGTAGCAAGAGCTCGAGGCTCTTGCCAAAAAGCATGAGTCCTTGGAGCTGGATTCTAAGACGCGAGAGTACGAGCTTGCGCAGGCGCTTGAAAGCGTCCAGAGCGCCAAGGTCGAAGCCCACAAGGCCCTCCAGGAGATTGACGTGGTGAAGAAGATAGCAGCAGGTAAGGCATTCATTATGCAAAGCAAGCACGTGAAGGAGACTTTCCTTTTTCTTACCCGAGTTCGGAGCTCTCCAGGAGCATTTGCAGATATTCCCCGCAGTGTACTGGATGCCGCAGAGTTTTACCGGGCTGAGGAGGGGAGCTCAACGGAGAAGTTGTTCTGGTCTCAGTATACTGGGACCGAACACCCCGTGCCCTTGAGCGACCAGCTGAAGCAGTTGGTCGAGCTTCACAAGGCAGCCGAACAGGCCATGAGGGGCCTTATAATCCGGATGTGGCCTGGCGAGCCCCTGTCCGGTAGCTACTTCGGCCTGGTGAGGCGGCTTGTGGAATCCTGCCCGCAGCTTGAAGTCATCAAGCGGTCCGTCTGCATCGAGGGTGCATGCAGGGCTTTTGCGTGGGCGAAGGTGCACTGGGCGAAGCTGGACGCCGTGAAGCTGGTGAAGGAGGGGCCGCCGGAGGGCAAGGAGCATCGCTACCCCGAGAATTATTATGAGGGTCTGCTGGAGGGTTCCCGCCTAGTGGCAGATGAGTGTGCCAAGGATGTAATTTTTGAATGAACATTCTCATGTGATCCTATAATATGAAACGAGTTCATTTGCGCCATGCGACGCTTTCTTAATTTAAAATATTACCTTTTGTGTGGCCGTTTATAAAATCTGAGAGTTGGCCAATCGTCGGCTTCTGTCCCCACGTAACTAGTACCGGGGTGTTCGGGATAAACCTGAACACTCTTTACCCCAATGTTGGGTCCTCCAAGGGAGGTGTTCAGCACAACGAACCAGGCAATCAGACTATAATGCTTTATCAATCTCACTTAGCCATAGAAGTCTATGATTTTAAATTTTGGCGAAGCCCCTGGTATTCGGAGGGCCGAATTTGGGGCGCTATACACGCCTAAGCCGGACAAGGCCGACTCCTCGCCCAAAGAGGAAAAATTCTTTAAGGACTTGAGACCTCCCGAACAGCGACCAGTCTCTCGCCTTATCATGATAGTCCGTTTTTGGCTTTCTCTACTGAGGTGCTCGCCCAGAAGAACCGGTACAAAATCGCAGTAGTTCTCCCACCGCTACCTTATCCGATATAGAGGAACGTAAGGTACCAAAGCATGGGAGCCGGGCAACCCAACATTTTACCAAAGACATGATTCGGAGCTGATGCATATATTGCTATAAGTTCGTTGTGCCACACTGTCGAAAGTGTTCCGACTTCTTGCGTCGTATTATGGGGTAAATGAGAACCCCTGGAGAACTGACCGTACCCGAACGTGCGGGTGTAGATTGTCGTAAGTGGACATATAAGAGAAAGAGAAAAACTTAAATAATGCAGTGACATATTAATGATATGCATTGTTATTTAAATAATACGTTGAAGCGTACTGGTACAAGTAGTGCAATAAGCATAAAGTAGGACAATTCGAAATGTCCTATCCAAGGGAAAGTTACGCATAAATAGTGGAAAGCGGGTATATCAATTATTACTTAGAGACCACCTGACGGTTCCCGTGTTCATCTTAGCTTCTCGCCGCCTTGGTTGCTACTTCCGGAATGTGTCCGGCGATCATACTGCCGGAGAGGTCTTCCGGAGAGTTAGGCCCTGAAAGAGAAAAGGAATGCCAGAGGTGTGAAGCCCCTAGTGTGGTTAAGCCACAATGTGGGGCATGTCCTGGTCATGCCCCCGCCTATGTCCATGGTATTTTCAATGCGTAGTTATGTACGCACGACACGAATTTCGTCGCTTTGCTGGGACTGGGACGGGGGCCGAACTGCTAGGCGAGCTCTGATCATGCCAGGCGATCCTGTTGCAGCTTGTTCCGGACTCGCTTGAAGTTGTCCGGGGGCTGTGGCGCCGAATGAGTGGTCTGCCTGAACAGGCTGCTTTGTGCTTCTGCTGCAAGGCCCGCAGTGTGCTCTTCCGTACGGAGGGAGCGTTCTATGTTTCCATTTACTGTTATGACCCCGCGAGGTCCTGGCATCTTGAGCTTGAGGTATGCGTAATGCGGCACTGCATTGAATTTTGCAAATGCAGTCCGTCCGAGTAGTGCATGATAGCCACTACAAAACGGGACGATGTCGAAGATTAACTCTTCGCTTCAGAAGTTGTCCGGTGATCCAAAGACCACTTCCAGTGTGATTGAGCCCGTGCAATGGGCCTCTACACACCTAGGATGACGCCTTTAAAGGTGGTTTTGCTGGGTTTGATCCTCGAGGGATCAATGCCCATTCTTCGCACTATATCCTGATAAAGCAGGTTCAGGCTGCTGCCGCCGTCCATAAGGACTCGAGTGAGGTGAAATCCGTCAATGATGGGGTCTAGGACCAGTGCGGCAGATCTGCCATGACGGATGCTAGTGGGGTGGCCCCTGCGATCGAAGGTGATCGGGCAATCAGACCATGGGTTGAACTTTGGGGCGACGGGCTCCATCGCATAGACGTCCCTTAGTGCACGCTTCCGCTCCCTCTTGGGAATGTGGGTTGCGTATATCATGTTCACCGTCTTCACTTGTGGGGGCGGGGGAACCCCTTCTTTCCTCCTGTGTTCGGCGGTTGGGGATCCTCTTCGTCATCGCCATGCAGCCCCTTGTCCTTGTTTTCGGCATTTAGCTTGCCGGCCTGCTTGAACACCCAGCATTCTCTGATGGTGTGATTGGCTAGCTTTTTGGGTGTGTCGTGGATTTGACACGAGTGATCCAGTATGCGATCCAGACTGGACGGAGCCGGAGTATTTCTTTTAAATGGCTTTTTCCGCTGACCGGATCTAGAGCCTCTGAATCCGGCATTGACTGCCGTATCTTCGGTGTTATCGTCGTTATTGCGGCGCTTTGGTCTGTTGCGACGTTGCCTACCCTTAACATCTTTGTTATCCGAGAGGTATCCGGATTCCTTGATGTGTTGTTGCTGCGAGCCAGCCAGCTATCCTCGCCCGCGCAAAAGCGGGTCATGAGTGTCGTGAGGGCTGTCATAGATTTCGGCTTCTCCGGGCCGAGGTGTCGGGCGAGCCATTCGTCGCAGATATTATGCTTGAATTCCGCTAGGGACTCTGCATCCGAACAGTCTACAATTTGATTTTTCTTAGTCAGGAACCGTGTCCAGAATTGTCTCGCCGATTCCCCTGGCTGCTGGGTTATGTGGCTCAAGTCATCAGCATCCGGTGGCCGCACATAAGTGCCCTGGAAGTTGTCGAGAAATGTGTCTTCCATATCCTCCCAACTGCCGACGGAATCTGCTGGCAAGCTATTCAGCCAATGCCGAGCTGGTCCTTTGAGTTTTAGTGGGAGGTACTTGATGGCATGTAGATCATCACCACGAGCCATGTGGATGTGGAGGAGGAAATCCTCGATCCATACAGCGGGATCTGTTGTGCCATCATATGATTCGATATTTACGGGTTTGAAACCCTCCAGGAATTCATGATTCATAACTTCATCAGTGAAGCATAGGGGGTGTGCGGCACCTCTGTGCCGGGCTATATCCCGACACGGTTCATATGAGTATTGTCTGCTGTATTCGGCCCGGCCGGATTTACACTTGGTGTATCTGATGCGGCGATCATCGTCCCATGTGGGTGCACGTGCCCGTGTCCCTTATATTGACCTTGTAATTTTTTCCTTACTGTCCAATATGTCTCGCAGGTCCTCTGTGTTGCCCCGGGCCTTAGTATTTTTGACTGAGTGGCGACGGGGTGTGGGCTGAACTTTAGGCTGAAACGCCTTACTGACTCGGCCGCGTAGTGGCCGGTCAGCCACATTGTACACTGGTGAATGAGGTTTCAATGCTTCCTCCTCGAGGTGAGGTAGCAACCTGCATTTTGGGTAGCTTTTGGACGGGCGCTCGAGTTCATGCTCCTCGGCCGCAAGGACTTCGGTCCACTTGTGTGCTAGCAAGTCTTGATCAGCTTCAAGCTGTTGCTGCTTTTTCTTCAGGCTATTTGCCGTGGCCACAAGCCGGCGCTTGAAGCGCTCTTGTTCGACGGGGTCCTCAGGCAGAATAAACTCGTCGTCGCCGAGGCTCGCCTCGTCTTTAGAGAGAGGCATGTAATTGTCCTCCTCCGGTTCTCCATCTGCTACCCGCTCTAGGGGGCTAGCTTGTTCGTCCTCCGTCTCTACATCGTGCTGGAGGGGATTGTTGTTGTCTTCGGCGCTATCCGGAGTGTTATTATGTCCTGTGCCGGTATCACTGCTCTTGCTGTGGCGGGACTTAGAGTGGCGCTGCTTATACGTCTCCAACGTATCTATAATTTTTGATTGCTCCATGCTATATTATCTACTGTTTTGGACAATATTGGGCTTTATTATCCACTTTTATATTATTTTTGGGACTAACCTATTAACCGGAGGCCCAGCCCAGATTTGCTATTTTTTGCCTATTTCGGTGTTTCGAAGAAAAGGAATATCAAACGGAGTCGAAACGGAACGAAATCAACTGGAGCAGTTATTTTTGGAAGGAAAGCTACCGGATGGACTTGGACCCCACGTCAGGAGAGAAGGGAGGTGCCCACGAGGGTGGGGGCGAGCCCCCCTGCCTCGTGGGGCCCCTGAAGCTCCACCGACGTACTTCCTGCACCCATATATATCTACGTACCCTAAAACTTCCAGAACACACAATAGATCGGGAATTCCGCCGCCAGAAGCCTCTGTAGCCACCGAAAGCCAATCTAGACCCGTTCCGGCGCCCTGCCGAAGGGGGAATCCTTCTCCGGTGGCCATCTTCATCATCCCGGTGCTCTCCATGACGAGGAGGGAGTAGTTCTCCCTCGGGGCTGAGGGTATGTAACAGTAGCTATGTGTTTGATCTCTCTCTCTCTCTCTCTCTCGTGTTCTTGATTTGGCACGATCTTGATGTATCGCGAGCTTTGCTATTATAGTTGGATCTTATGTTTCTCCTCCCCCTCTACTCTCTTGTAAAGAATTGAGTTTCCCCTTTGGAGTTATCTTCACTACAAAGAATACACTTCCGTGATGATACGTGTTTGTCACAGTAGGTCGCTTTTTTGTCATGCATGTCCATCCATGACAAATTTATGACAGAATCAAGATAGTCATACTTGTGCTATCGTAGAAGTGTTCCATGACATCACCAAAATTATCATCACGGAAGTGTCCACTTCCATGACGATAAATCACGTGTCACAGAAGTGCTTTCGTCAAGGGTGACCGACACGTGGCATCCACCGTAACGAAGCGCTGTTAAGCTATCGGGTCGGGGTTCGGATCTGATAACCCGTTAACAGCCCCGACCAATGGGGATTTTCCACATGTAAAATCATCATTGGCTAGAGGAAACACGTGTCGGCTCATCGTCGGGACAAATGTCATCCACTCACTGGACAGAAGGCGCCTATGATACGTCAACACGTGGCACGACCCAACAAGTTTAAATGGGCCGGCCCAACTAAAGGCCCACAAGATTTTGCGGACCATAATGGGCCGGCCCAGCTAAAGGCCCACGAGATTTTGCGGACCATAATGGGCTGGCCCAGCTAAAGGCCCAAAAGATTTTGCGGGCCATAATGGGCCGACCCAGGTAAAGGCCCACAAGATTTTTGTGTGGCATAATGGGCTGGGCCATGTAAAGGCCCACAAGATTCTTGCGGGTCATAATGGGTCGGCCAAGCTAAAGGCCCACGAGATTTCGCCGACATTAATGAGCCGGCCCAGCTATAGGCCCACAAGATTTTGATGACCCTAGTAGGCCGACCCATTAACTGGCTGCCATGTTTTGGGCCAAATGCCGGCCCATATTTGATCCGGTCCATTAATGGCCTGCCACGCTCCAGGCCTAATAGTGGCCCATATGAGATCCGACCCGTTAAAATCCTACCACGTTCTGGGCCAAATTACGGCCCAGATCAGGTCCGGCCCTTTAAGAAGCTTTGGGCTCAATTATGGCCCATATCAGATTCGGCCCGTCAACTGGACACTATGCTTTTGGACCCACTTGCTAAAGGCCCACTTAGTAATTCGGCCCGATATTAGTTTTGTCATGTTAAGGGCCCATTTAACATTTCGGCCCTATATTAATTTCGGCCTGTTCAAAGCCCGTCATATACTTGGGCCTAACTACGGCCTGGTTTGCATCCGGCCTGCTCGCAGCAGATATCTGATTGGGCCAAACAAGGACCCAGACAATTTTGGCCTGTTAAAAGCCCGTGATTTGATTCGCACAATCATGGGCCGGGGTTCATTTCAGGCTGCTGTGTAACTAGTAGGAATTAAGAACAAACCTACTCTATACAATAAAGAAATTACGGCATAGTAACTAAGAATAAACCTACACTACACAATAAAGGATTTAAGGTATATTACATCCACTGGGCATCAAAGTTCGCCACCAGTGATCATAAAGCGCAACGAAGAAGCAGATTATAAAAATTGGGCACCATTGCAGCATAACAAAATAATACTGAACCGAGACCACTTCCAAGACAGTTCAAGAAAGGTTAGCCTTGCGGGGGAACTGCTACGCAAGCTGCTGAGCAAGGCTGTGAGACCGGCCTAGCATGTCGGTCATAGCTTCCAGGTGTAGCTGTTTAGCGATGAGGTTCTCATTGGTGTTCTCCGCAATCTTTCTTAGAGATAGGACTTCAAGTCGAAGTTGAGTTGCAGAATGCCTTTCTGCTAGAACTTGGGACTGAAGAAGTTGAACTGATTTAGACAACGAATTTTGTGAGCTTGTCTGACTGTTAGTCTCAAGTAACTTGAACACTGCATCAAGACAAGACTTTGGGGTTGTCTCACTATCTTCAAGATGTTTTGCCTTCTTTGCTGCAATATATGTTGGGTTTGTCTCACAGCCTTCAGCAGACTTGTGCATGCCATCAGGAATATCACCCTGAAATAAAGCAGAGAGACAACAGGTTTTGCACGTGTATAAACAAAGATGATAACTGTTCTGTCAATTCTATCCAGTTTCAAATTAGAAAATAAAGAGTATGTTCAAAATATCAATAGCATAATTTGGCATTGTTCATAATGCGGGGAGCTTCACCACACTACTGGATTACCATGTCAACATAACAAGCATAGATGAAGGGCAAAGAAAATTATTGTATCTATTTTGGATAATGTGCATGGCATGTTGTTCATATCATCAGCCACATCAGTAAGATAAAACAGGAGATGACAAGGTGCAAACGTGGGCTGCTTCACCACACACTGGATTATAGATCCACAAAAACAAGCATACATATAGGGAGTATTAAGTAATGTGCATGGTATGAATAAGGAATTTGGTTTTACAAGTAAAACTTAGAACTTACGGTTCTTACGAACATGCATTTTGGTATAAACAGCAAATTAAACAGTAGTAAACGATAGGGAGTATGAGCAAATTAAACAGCAGTTGAGGATAAAGGCTTTAGAAGGACTGACTTGCATTAACAGTTAACACCAGCTTTATACTGCACTTCTCCATGGCAAGGGAAGGATAACTCAAGAATTTCAGCATAGAATCTTCTTCATAAGCATTGCATGTACTCTACACTTTGTAGAGAGTAATTATGGATATGATAATACTGGAAGGGATAGAGGATAATGAAGATAAGATGCAGATTGATGCTACATAATCAACTACCAATCCCTGGAAGTACATGCATTACAGGACAAAATGTACTGACAAGAGCAATGGGCTATACTTCTACACTGGCATTGTCTGTGTATTCTACTTGTTGGTAAGATTAAATATAGATCTGATCTTTTTTAGTAAATGGTGGGCGAGGGAGATAAGATGCAGAATGCTAAAAAATGAACCAATCCCTCTTCCCATAATACAAGAGTGTTTTGAACACTGGTGTACTATACAAAACGTTCTTATATTATGGGACAGAGGGAGTAGCTATTAATGTAAGTACAGTGATAGACCACGTTCAGTCCTTACAAGAGGACTGCAGAGCTAAACCTCTTCAAAAGCATTGGGTTGATTCTAGACTTATGTAAGAGTCCATACAGATCTTATAATGTCCACCAAATGGATGATTATGAGGCAAATATGTACAGTGATGCTACATAATCAAACAGTTATGAAAGTAAGTATGGTCATACAGGGCAAGAGGTACTCACAAGAGCAATGCAGTGTGCAGTATAGTTGCGAGATTCTGTGGTCCCTTGAGAATGAATGTTCTTCTGCTAACAGTTTTCGTACAAGTGAGACATTAAGGCAAATGCAGAAATGTAGTTCAAATTGTGATGTGATATCATAGACAGTACCTTACACTGCAGCCGAGACCAATGTGTAACAAGATTATTCCAGTCACCGTCGGATAAATGTAGCACCAGAGACTTTACAGAAATTTTGTTCAGGGTCTTGCCATCGAAGTGCGCTTGCCTCAGGTAGGAACGATACTTCATCAACAAGTGCTTGAAAAGCACAACCAACCCTTGCTCGTCATCACAGTCCAGTTTGTGCCTCGCCTATTTAAAAGAATGAAATCTTGTGTCTTCTGTCAGCAGAAACATATGCAGTAATGACCATGAATAACATTAGTACATTACATACGCGTAAGTTGTGGAGGAAGACTGGAAATTGTTCTGTGTCTGCGGTATAATCTTTCCATGAAGGAAAGATGCGCACAAAGTTCCTGACAACAACATAAGCTTCGTCTTCTAAACTGGGAAGAAATGGAACAAGGGTCCTATTTGCTGCAATTGGGGCTCTCTCTGGTTCGAAAAGGGATTTGGCAACTGGATTTGGTGTACTCTTTGCTAGAATGGGGGTTTTGCATCGTACAGCTGGTGCTATGTCAACTGGCACAATCATACTGTTTGCTGCACTTGGGGTCTGCTGAGTTGGGGCATCAGAAATGACCAGTGTAGTAGGGCTAGAGTTGGGGTATTTTGTGGGTCAGGTGATATTGCAACTACACCTAATGGGCTATTTGATTTATCAGGTGCCACTACCTTTTCCAAATACTTTGCTTGTGCTCCTCCACGATCAGCAATTGCCCTCTTCCTTTTGAACGTCTGATACACAAGAACAACATTTGAATGGATAAATATGGTATGATGACAGATGGAATATGTACTGAAAATGGATAGGCAGGGCGTATTCACATACACGATGTGTAAACTAAGCTAATGGCAGTTCAACAAAGTAGAAGCAATGCAAAGCATCAGTTGAAAGATATGTGCGAGCAATGTAACCTTGGAAAGTTAGAGCAAGTACCTTGATGGGTGAATAAGATAGGGCATCTTCCTCTGACTCCGCCACTAGGGAGCTACATTGACTTAGGTCTCCCTCTAGCTCAGAATCACTGTTAGGATCATATTCTGAGCATGAATCTGTAGGTGGAGAGTGTTTGCATTGCATTGCATCCAGACTTGATTTCAGTCCCTTAATGCCAAGTTTGATAGCCATGGCATTGTTCTGCTTTATTCTTTTCATGCGCGCAAGCTCATAATCATTATGATGCGGTTTAGAATCTGAGATTCATGAAAACATAAAAGTAGTCAGATTATCTATGGAATGCATTGCGGTTTCAACTCGGAGAGTGTCTCCCTATAAACCCATGCATATGCAAAGTTCACCTCCCCAACCGTGCTGACCAGACCACACACAGAGATACACACCCGAGCGGCGAACATGCATTTTCGAAACTAATTTAGGAACATTTAGCTCACCAATTAAACAACTGTGTTTTAATAATATCAGATTCATATTTGAACAACTAAGCTTGTTTAGCTTGATGGGTGGAGCAGTGTTATTATGACAGAAGCATGTATTCTGATCGTATAGTGATCATAAAAGGGGGAAACTCTAAGCATATATTTTTTAGCAAAAGAGGGTTTCCCCTCTGATTTCTATTAAAGAAACCACCACGGAACCAACATGATCAATTAAACCCTAAGCATGATCAATTAAACCATATTATGGCTGTGCCATGGCAGATTTGAAGCTGCAAACCATAGAAATGATATTTAGCATCCATTGTTTGCTTCGAACTAAGAACTAAATTCTAAGAGCTGAAAACAAAGTAGAGTAACCAAGTTAAGATCTATTTTCTGGTTGAGATCAAAAAGTTGAGGAGATATGAAGTACACCTCTCTTGCGGCGCCGTGTAGGCATTGGGGGTGCGATGGCTGTCAGTGGCGTTGAAGCAGATCTGCGATGGTAGACGGGTGCATCAGGAAATAAGTCCCGTTGCGGTGGAAGAGAAGGTCGTGTGAGCAGCCCCGGCAAAGAGGACGATGGCGCCGATGAAGCGAGAGGACGCGATGCAATGCTATTGGTCCGTCGCCGTGGATGAGAAACATCCAGCTCTAGTAGTGGATGACGCGGTCTTGGTAGGCACTCAGGCATGGTGGAGGACGGTGGCGATGGATGTGGTGGAGGACGGCGGCGATGGATGGGGTGGCGGACAGAGGCTGGTGTGGGAATGGGGTGTTCTAGCACGGACGGTGTATGAACGGGAAAATGGAGGGAGAGGTACGGGGAACCATGTTTTTGGGACGCGCCTGTCTGAAATATGGGAAAGTTACGAACTTATCCCCCATTTCAAATTTGGACGTATCGTCGGTTGGGGATAGGATGGTAATCTCGCATCTCCCAAATATTTGCCGGTAACTATTTCGGGCGAGGAGAGGGTGTTTTTCCGCCCACGGTTGGCGCCCACGGTGTATGAATGGGGTTGACAGGTAGGGCGGTTGTGTCACGTCTAATGGAAGTTACACATCTGCCCCTATTTAGAATATTAGCCTACATCGATTTCGGGCGAGGAGAGGGTGTTTTGCCGCCCACGGTTGACGCCGACGGTGTATGAACGGGGCTGACAGGTAGGGCGGTTGTGTCACGTCTGATGGAAGTTACACATCTGTCCCTATTTAAAATATTAGCCTACATCTATTTCGGACGAGGAGAGGGTGTTTTGCCACCCACCGTGTATGAATGGGGAATGGAGGGAGAAACAGAGGTCTTTCGGACGAGCTTGAATCAAATGAGTTTTGCCACCCATGTTTGATGCCCACTATGTCGGAATGGGCTCAGAGGCGGTCGTGCCACATCTAATTGAAGCTACTAACCTACCCCTATTTAGAGCAGTGGAAATCGGGCCGATGGATTGTCCATGTAATGGGTAGACAGTAATTTCCATCTCCCAAACACTTGGCTTCGGGCATCCAATGTGGGATTCGACATTTTGCTGTTTCTTTCGAATTTTGGGACAGTAAGCATCCACGTTTACCCTGCCAACTAAATTCGAATCCATTTTGTATTCCTATATGAAACTTTATAAATCATTCTATGTGTTTTTATATATCTTCAAAAGGATGACAAAGATGTATTCCACTGTCATATATGAATATGGTTTACAAATGCCGATACTCAAATTCAGAAACTAGAATCTAGTTTAAGGTGAATTTGAATATTTGGAACACTTCATGTCCAACTCAAATGTCACACGCAGCATAATGTGTACTCCCATTTAGATATGTACACAAGCGATGTATCAAGATTCAAATACTGAGTCAATCAACCAAGAATGTATGGAACTAACAGACATATAAATAGTTATAGAGTATATGGATCAATAATATCAACTAACATACATAAGCCAGGCCGCTGTACTTTTTTTTGGCTACAACAGCATCCTTTTTTTAGCCAGCATCTTGGCCCTTTCCGATGCGTGCCACTTATGGTCCATCTATACTACTATTGCTGAATGCACATTCAGCCCGATTGGCATATTTGTAGGTCTGGCACAACAATCCAAATGAAATGTCTCCGAGTCTTATCAATTAATACAGACTTGTGCTCAAATAAAATTACAAACAAAAAAACAATTATTACATGATCTCTAAAACAAATGGTTTGATTGATTACATGAAAAGACAACACAATGGTTATTCAACTATGGAATGAACATTTCACCTATGATTTACCAAGTAGGAATTTAATTTCCTTTTTCCTTCAGGACCTTAACAATCTGGTTAGTCTCAACTTGCTTCGTTTTGAAATCCACCAAATATTTAATGGTTGTCTTGAGTAGTGCTTGTGATTGTGTTGTTTGCTTCCTCAACATGTCAACTTCATCTCTAAGTGCAGAAGCAGAATATCTTTCTACCACTAGTTTAGCCTCTAGAGCATCAGCAGTTGGCAATTCATAATGCACGATTGGGCCGGTGCCACTGCTGTGGGATGATGCAACGTCCATGGGGACCTTGCTCTTTGATCTTGGGCTAAACTGTTTTGCCATTAAAGTTCCGATTGGATTCAGAAAAGTTGAAGTTAGCAAAACATCTCAACTGGGAGTTATAATAGCAAACCAGTTAAATAAACAAGGAATTAAAGAGTTTCAATTGGATGCTGAAAAGTAGTTATTAACATCATTGTAACCCACTGTTGCAGCAGCAAAGCAGTTAAAAAAACAAGTAGATATTTAAGTTAAGGAAAACAGGTAATTCTTAACAGTAAGTATCAAACACATAGATAGGCGCAGTCTACAATATGATTAACAGGCTGTGCCATTCTGTAATCAGTAGCAAACTAAATTAAGCCAAGCAACGTAATTGAACAACTTTGCAATAAGTGGCTAACTAAAATTCTGAGAAGCAGGTAACTGAACTTACGCTAGTTCTTTGTACAGGCACACTCCAACTTCTTTTTCGCTTACAAGGTTGTACGAAGGAGTCCATGGCATCAATTGCTTGGATACGCAGTCCCAATACTTCTTTCTTCCCACACTACATGGGTAAGTCGAATGGTTAATCTGGTAAGATGGTGCGTCCTTGATATGTTATATGAGGACCTGTAGTTGTCGGCATTCTGGGAACGGGGGTCCCCAGACTTGCCTGCCTGTGGCCTGCGGCGTGGCTCAAGTGGGGGCCCAGCGCGGCCCATCTTCATCAACTCAAGCTCAAGACCCACGCGAGGGGAGAGCCTCGCGGGGCGGACGACCGGAAGCTTCCTCAAAGGCAGCCTCTTCAGGAAGGCTCGCGAGGAGGCGGAGAGATCAAGGCAGGGGTACCTCGCGAGGAACCCGTGATGCAAGCCATGACGATCGAGGCCAGGCGGGTGCCAGGCGGGCGCCGGCCTGCGCAGTGTCCTTGTTTCCTCTTCTGTGCAAAGGGGGCAATCATAGGCAAAGGCATCAAGCAAAGGTTACCATTCTGGTGCAACGAGACCAAGACCAGCAGAGCGGAAGGG
The DNA here is from genome assembly GCF_003073215.2 of Triticum urartu. Taxonomy (NCBI): domain Eukaryota; kingdom Viridiplantae; phylum Streptophyta; class Magnoliopsida; order Poales; family Poaceae; genus Triticum; species Triticum urartu. The sequence continues at coordinate 578,681,903 of NC_053028.1, forward strand.
TGGAGGTCACCGTGGAGCCCAAGGTGGCATCATCGCCAGTACTTTTGGCAGCCGAAGACCACCTTTGGTCAGGATAACTTGTACTAGATGTTTCCCTTCAAAATGGCCAATTGTTGACGCCCTTTCCGCTCATTATTTGGGGAGAGGCCCAGGGCCTCTATAAATAGAGCTAGCCACCACAGAGTAGAGAGAGGAGCTAGAAATCTGGTAGAGCCCTAGCAGAGAGAGAGAGAGAGAGAGGCGACTGAACGTACCCTAGCAGTTCATCGCACCAGCTTAAGAACACCTCTCGCGAGGCTGTTCTTCCTTTGTACTGTTCATCATCAGCCCCTGAGGCAATCCACCACACCACACACTGGAGTAGGGTATTACACCACAACGGTGGCCCGAACCAGTATAAACCTCGTGTCCCTTGTGTTGTTCGTTGTTTCCAGCTTAGATCACGCGAGGAGATTGGACGTAGATCATCGGTAGGGGAGAGATCTCTGCGTGCACCCAGTGTTCGAACCTCAAGGGTCTGCCGGAACCCGAAATCCGACATTTGGCGCGCCAGGTAGGGGTGCGTCGGAATCTTTCTTCCGCTGTTCGCGTGTGATCTTCCATCGTGTCCATGGCTGACGCTCGTCGGGCTCGCGCCAAGCGCCGGGCTGCTCTCGCCACCCGCGTCGCCCAGACGGCGCCCGTCGGCGTTCGCCCTCATCGTTCCCCATCGCCTGCCGCCAACGCCGCCACTGGTCCGGTGGGGAACGAGCAGCAGGCCTCGTCCCAGCATCCATCGGTGCGGCGGGAGGGCCGCACCGCCACACCATTGCCAACACCAGCCGCTTCGTCGTCCCACGCCCGTCGCGCCCCTGCGGACGCGCACGCTGCGGTGCTCCTGGCAAGAGAGCTCCTGCACTACCGCCCCATCGATGACTGGCTCGCCCGCATCACCGAGCTCGTCAGCGCAGCAGGCGGCTCCCCCTTGCCGTCCTTCTCACTGCCTCGCCCTCCATTCCGTGCGGGAGGCAAAGATCAGGAGGTGCCTCCACCACCTCCTCCCCAAGAAGGCGCCCTGGCTCCAAGGCGCGCAGCCCTAGGGCGAGACCCTCCGCATCTGGCGCCTGCGCAGCAAGAAAGGAGCTGCCAAGAGATCCCTCGTCCCCGAGAAGGTGCTCGCGCGCTCCCAGCACCGGCGCGCCACGATCGCGTCCCTGCACCTCCACGCCAAGACCCCGCCCTGCTTCAAGCGGCGGTGCGCGGCAATCCCCAAGAGCAAGCTCAGTACCAGCAAAGGGCACCGGTGGCCACAGTCGGCTGCCACGCCCTCACCCCCGAGCTACGCAGCGTCGCATGGCCAGGAAAGTTCAAGCCTGACCTGCCCCCTCACTACGATGGCACCGCGGACCCCGCGGAGTTCCTGCAGCTCTACGAGTTGTGCATCAAAGCCGCCAACGGAGAAGAAAGGGTCATGGCGAACTGGTTTCCCATGGCGCTCAAGGACGGGGCCCGCACCTGGATCCTGAACCTGGCTCCTGGTACGATCTCCTCCTGGGACAAGATGCGCACCTGCTTCATCGCCAACTTCCAGGGCACTCGCGACCGGCCACTGGCCGTGAGCGATCTGCGCCGCATCAAGAAGCAGCAAGGGGAACCCCTGCAGAAATACATCCAGTGCTTCAACAACGCTTGCCTCAAGATCCCCAAGGTGACTGAAGAAGCCATCATCTCGGCCTTCTCCGATGGCGTGCGCGACATCAAGATGAAGGAGGAGCTAGCAATCCACGAAGACCTGTGCACATCCCTGTAGCTGTTCAACTTGGCGACCAAGTGCGCCAGAGCTGAGGAAGGGCGCCTTTCCCTCCTCGAACTCCCGGCTGCCGACCCAGAAGAGAAGAAACCCAAGGCCAAGGACGTGAAGCGCAAGGGGGCTACCGTGCTTGCAGCAGAGCCAGACACCAAGCGAGGCAGGGATCAGCCTGAGTCATCCAAGGGTAGCCGGTACTGCGTGTACCACAACCTCCACACCCACAACACCAACGAATGTCAAGAGCTCAGGGCCGTGAGAGATGGACATGTCGGCCGACGCCACGAGCCCAACGACAAGGGTTATGGCCGAGGAGGAGGAATAGGTGGTGGACGATGGGAAGACTGTGGCCCTTGCCAAGGGGTGGCATGATCGACCTCGTGAGGATCGCCCGCATGGTAAGGCAGACCTTCCTCCTCTGCCACCACCACCAAGAAGGAACGAAGACCAACATCAAGACGAGGGGGCTGGGGGCTTCCAGGAGCCGCGCGCGATCGCTTGCATCTTGGGTGGCGCGCAGGCCCCAGCCTCACAGCGCGTCTTCAAGCAGTTTGCTCGCGAGGTGAATGCAGTCCTCCCCAAGCTTGAGGCCACGTGCCCACTCAGGTGGTCTATGTGCGCTATCACGTTCAGCTCAGCGGATCAGCTCAAGTGCGCGGCAATGGCCGGAGTCCTTCCGATGCTTTGCTCCCCGGTCATCAGCAACGTGCAGGTCACCAGGACCCTCATTGACGGCGGAGCAGGACTCAACGTCCTGTCTATCGAGACGTTCGACAATCTCCAAGTGCCGTACGATCAGCTTCAGCCAACCAAGCCCTTCTCAGGAGTCACTAATGGTTCCACTATTCCGATAGGGCAGGTTCGCCTTCTAGCCACCTTCAGGCAGCGCAACAACTACCGCACCGAGCTCATCGACTTCGACGTCGCCCACATCCGTCTGCCATACAACGCCATCCTCGGGTACCCATCCCTGGCCAAGTTCATGGCAGTAACTCACCATGGATACAATGTCCTCAAGATGCCAAGAAGCGGTGGAGTCATCACCGTGCCCTGTGAGGAAAGGGACGCAGTGTGTTCACTTGAGCGCACGTTCCAAGCCGCAGAAATTGAAGACCCAGACCACAAGAATGGAAGACTTCCTGAGGCGACCCTTAAGAAGAAGAAGGTTTCGCCTGGCCCAAGCCACAAGGAGGCAGGCGCCTCCGGAGGCATTGCGTCAGGATCCGCGCCCGATCAGGGAGCGCCACCCTCTCTTGCATAGGAAGGCGCGCCCAGCGCCCTCCTCAGTCAGGGCTCGGGGGCTCTTTCCTGGAGAGCCACCGACCTTGCCAAGGCCATGAGGGAGGTGCTCGGGCACCACTTGGAGGGGTGCTTCCAGGCACGTTTCCCTCAGGAAGGTACAAGGCACGGAAGACCGAACCCACAGGAGTTCATCTCAAGAAACACCCAGGAGCTGCAGGAGTCAAGAGTCATGCGCGGCAGCCACCGCTTACCCACCGTGGCCCCACATCCAGGCGAGGATGGTGGGCTGCATGTGCCAGGGCTCAACCGAGCCGCATCTCAGGAGTGCCTCTGGCCTTCGCGCGTGGGGCGTTGCAAAGGTCCACCCCACAGCTACGTTCACATGCCTTTCGGCCTGCCGAACGCAGTCGCCGCTCATCAGCGCCTGCTGAGGAGCATTCTGGAGGCTCAGGAAGTCAGGCATCGTGCGGTCCTGGCGGAGATGGGGATGGCCCTCGGAGACCCACCTGCACCTCCGGAGCCTCCCGAGCCTCCTGGGCCTAGGGGCTCGTGAGGGTCGACGTCATCATCGTGCCGCGCCCACTTCTTCAACATCACTTCGTCTTCAACGGCACCAGGTGACAACTTTCTAAGTTCTGTTTTTAGCTGGGAGCGCCCATAGGGCCGCATCATTCCCAGGTCGCGTGGGTCCGTCCCTGCGGCATGTATCCGTTTTGCTTATGCTCTTTGCTCACCTTGTTGGGGGCGCCCCTCGGGCTGCATCACCCCCGAGCTGCTCGGGCATGGCCCAGCGACGTTTGCTTTTCCTGCATCTGCTTAAAATGAATTTCCTCCTGCGTGCTTAACGTATCTGACCTAATCGCCTGCTCGATTGATGCCTACCTATGGAGCCGCTCACTCTGGCACGGCATCTGCGCACGGGTCCGTCCCTGCAATGCTGATAAATCTGAGTGGTCGAGCTCTGGCCGCAGCAGCCCCGCAAGGCACCACCTCACCAGGACCTCAGTGCCCCAATCACTCCCCCGGAGCGACCAAAGGTTGGCTGGCAACCGTAACAACATGTCTTGTTTCTCTTTATGATTGGTGTGCAGGACCTTCTCCAGGAGCAACGCTAGGGACGTGGTGAGCTGCCTCTCCCTCTCTCCAGCACGGACCGCTTGCACGTTAAAAGGGGGGCGCTTGAGCATCACGACTCATGGGCTCCTACTGGCTCTCCAGCGCTCACCCCCTGGCCTTGACCCACGGCATCGCGACCCGTCATACCAGCGGCGGCTGAGCTCGCTCGAGGGCCGGGACCTGAGGATGTAGAGCATTAAGGAAAGTGCGGGGGAGCGGGAAGAAGCTCGGGAGGACCTAACCCAGCAGCGCCTCAGCTGCCACCGCTCAGGCCAGGCGCTTCATCGAGGAACTACATCAAACTCAAGAGATAAGTCACGCCCTTGCAAGAGTTGGACCAACGCAGCGCAAAACCCTCGCCCAGTGCGGCTCTGTCATGGCGATGTTGCCTTCCTTTCTCGCTTAGCGAGGGCTGCTTGAGCGCTAAAGGGGACCTCCCGAGCATCGTGACTCGGGGGCTCTTAACGGACCTCGGGCCGCTCACCTCCTGGCCGTGACCACGGCATCGCGACATGGCATACCAGCGACGGCTGAAGCCTGCCTGGGGACTGGGACCTGTCAGCGTAGAGCGCAAAGTCCTCGTGAGGATAGAAAGGGGGAGCTGAGCCATAATAGAACAAGCACCTCACATTGATTCATATTAAGGATATAATGTTCACAGAAGACATGGCAGGCGCCTTACATACCCCCACGGGGTGTTGCTTCGATTCCTCGCAGCGAACAAAAGTACTAATCCTAAGGAACGCTAATCGCCCGCGCCTCCGCAGGGGACACCATCATCAACAGTGGGCCGCCCAACGTCAGCGCCAACCCCATCCAGATCAGTGGCGTCGGCGGCTGGACGCAGCTGCCCCGCTCCGAGCACGGAGCGAGCTCGGGGGCTCGTAGCTGTCGTCGCTCGTGTCCGGAGTCGCGAGGAGCTCGAGGGAGCCGCTGGATTCCCCAGCTCCTCCGCTCCCGCCTGAGGAGCTGCTAGAGGGACGATGGGTGGGCCAGGTCCTCGCCAGTTCGTCGCCCCTGCCGCTCTCCCTAGGGCAGCACTCCAACCGGCGTCCTTCAGCATCGAAGACCTTGAAGAACATCAGGGAGGCGCCGTCGTATTCAAGATGAATTACGAGGGCGCCTACTGTCCGGCAGACCCAGGCGATTTCGCCCCAGCCCCGGGTCACGAAGACCTTGCCCGGAGCGACGACCGCGACCTATGCTCCGGTCGCAAGGGTGCCGCAGTCGGCGTGCTGCAGCCAGAGCACCAGAGCCCCGCTCGGCGGCATCTCGAAGGCGAAGGAAGGAGGGAGGCGGATCCAAGAGCTTGGAGGCATGGCGGCGTGGAGCACGAGCTCGCGAGAGGAGCGCTCGGCATGGACTCCAGGGGGAACAACGCGGACCACCGTGACTCTCCAGCGTCGACGGCGGCACCGTCGATGTCGCTTGACGCCTTCTCCCCCAGGACCTATGACGCGGGCGTGCAAGGGTAGCGGAAACCCAGGCGGAGGCCGCTCGTACCGGGGCCTCGGTGCATCCTGCTGAGCACCCTCATCTCGTTGGTGGAGGGCCAGCCGCTTCTTCGGCAGAAGTGGGTCAGGACCCTCTCGGGGGGCCTTTCCCTTCTCTTCTACAGAGAACCGGCGGATTGGTGCCATTGGCGTAAGGAGGAGCAAGAACAAAGAAGAAGAAGAGGAGCAGTAGGAAGGCATGGACTGAAGGGGCTCGCCCGGCCCCGTACTTATAGCAAGAGGAGGCCAACCGCCGAGCACCACGAGCGCAGTTAATCATGACCATTTTCTCTGCAAGCTGGGACTTGTTAAGTCGGACAGTTGCCGAGGCGTCATGGGGAAGCGCATACGCCCACGTCCAATAAGTCGCCACGCAGCGCCCAAGGCCGCAGGCTGTTGGGGCCCATGGCGCTTCGCGCTTGCCCCTTCGCTCCCCTACCAGGTCAAGCCCGGGCGCGCCTTGGGCCCGGGGGCTACTGTCGGCATTCTGGGAACGGGGGTCCCCAGACTTGCCTTCATGCGAACTACGGCGTGGCTCAAGTGGGGGCCCAGCACGGCCCATCTTCATCAACTCAAGCTCAAGACCCACGCGAGGGGCCAAGCCTCGAGGGGCGGATGACCGGAAGATTCCTCAAAGGCAGCCTCTTCAAGAAGGCTCGCGAGGAGGCGGAGAGATCAAGGCAGGGGTACCTCGCAAGGAACCCGTGACACAAGCCATGACGATCGAGGCCAGGCGGGTGCCAGGCGGGCGCCGGCCTACGCAGTGTCCTTGTTTCCTCTTTGGTGCAAAGGGGGCAAGTACAGGCAAAGGCATCAAGCAAAGGTTACCATTCCGGTGCAACGAGACCAAGACTAGCAGAGCGGCAGGGCGGAGGTCACCGTGGAGCCCAAGGCGGCGTCATCGCCAGTACTTTTGGTAGCCGAAGACCACCTTTGGTCAGGATAACTTGTACTAGATGTTCCCCTTCAAAATGGCCAATTGTTGGCGCCCTTCCCGCTCATTATTTGGGGAGAGGCCCAGGGCCTCTATAAATAGAGCTAGCCACCACAGAGTAGAGAGAGGAGCTAGAAATCTGGTAGAGCCCTAGCAGAGAGAGAGAGAGGCGACTGAACTCACCCTAGCAGTTCATCGCACCAGCTCAAGAACACCTCTCGCGAGGCTGTTCTTCCTTTGTACTGTTCATCATCAGCCCCTGAGGCAATCCACCACACCACACACTGGAGTAGGGTATTACACCAGAACGGTGGCCCGGACCAGTATAAACCTCGTGTCCCTTGTGTTGTTCATTGTTTCCAGCTTAGATCACGCGAGGAGATTGGACGTAGATCGGTAGGGGAGAGATCTCCACGCGCACCCTAGTATTTCTATTTGACAGTTTCTTGATGGACGCTGGAGCACCGGCCGAAGTGATGTCTATGGCTCCGGCCAAAACCGTCGAGGCTCATGGTACGAAGAAGTGCAAGCACCCCGCCAAGACTACCGCAGACAAGCTCAAAGCCATCGCCCTGTCCAAGGCCCCCTCTCCGGGATCCCTCATTAAGCAAGTCCAGGTAATATCTCTTCTTGATGATCTTTTTCTCGAACTTGATCATGTTTTTTCATCTAACACGCAGTACTAGTACTAGTAGTACAACTTTCTAGGTGATCTTGCATGTGATTTTTGTGTGCCAAATGACGGTTCTAAATTCCTCTTTTGACCAAAACATGCGAGAGGTTGACACTGATTTCTTATAGATTACTTTCAACTACTCCCTCTATCCCAAATTTCTTGTCTTAGATTTGTCTAGATACGGATGTATCTAATACTAAAATGTGACTTGATACATCTGTATCTAGACAAATCTAAGACAAGAATTTTGGGACGGGGGGAGTACTTTATGAACATCAATGCTACCTTTTAAGAGGGTATATTTGCCTCAGTAACTTGTGTTATGGATATTGCATGTAATCCCTCTACTCTCATGCCTTTGAAGACATGTTCTAGTGTCTTTGTTCACTCATTTCTGTGCATATATGTAGTCATATATGGAGTATAATATCGAAAATCATCTTATATTTCTGAACGGAGGTAGTAATAAAATATGGTTTCTGTTTGAATTAGAACCAGGTCCGCGGTGGAGATGAAGTTCTCAAAGTCATGCCGTGTGAACTGGAAGACCTGATGATGAGTTCTACTGCTGAACTATCCAGCTGATGTGTCGTTGTCGCCATGTGTCCTGAACTAGTGTTTTCCTGTAGCATTGTTGTCAAGTGTGTTCTTGAGGCTGTACTTGACCACAACAATTTCCTGGTTGTGCCTTCGATTACGAAGGGTGTGGTTCTTGTAAAGCTTCCCAACAAATCTGATGCGGCCTGTCTTCATCATCATGTTTATGAGTGGAAAGGCCACTCTGTTAGGTTCTCCAAGGTTGACAAGGTGGTGATGGTGCATGTAGACATCTCACATGAAGTCCATGGCCTAGTCAGTTATGCGGGGTTCATCCTGTAGGTCCGTGGCAAAAAATAGTCTGCAGAGTTTAGTTAGTGCAACTTTGCTTGTCTATAGTAAGTACTATTGTTCAGTACTTGATTTGTGTTTGTGAACCCTGTATTGTTTATTAGTACTGCCGCTTTTGGTGTGTGGTCAGTCCTGAGAATGGTCCATGTCAATGTCTGTCCACTCAATTCAGTCTATATATTTTGAAGTATCCATATCATATTTTTGGTGAGGACGGTCTATCAATTATGGTTACACTCCAATATCTGTATGCATTGCAGGGTTTATCGAACCCACCAGGATTTCCAGCCCCATGGATGTTCGGTCCATACGATTTGTCACGACCTTTGGACTGTCCTGCTTGTGGGAGTAGGCGGGCCCCCTGCATACCACGCGTAGTTGGACGGTCAATCTTCTGTTTAGTACTTCAACACAGTGATTTCCTGGTAAGGATTCACTCGTGTCACATCAAGTAAATCTTATTGATTTACTGTCTAAATCTTATTGATTTAATGTTATGTTTTCTTTCTTTTCCTGCAATTTTACTATGCAGGTTTTGCCATGTGACATTCATCACAGAATAAACCATTTGGTTTGCTCTACGATGGCTATTTTTGCAGGTTTCACTTCTTATGTCATGTCAGTAACGAAGGCACCGTCCATCACTTATATTACTGGAAAAAATTGGATCAGTGTGTTGTCTGAGTACAAGCTGAATCCCTATGACGAACTGTAGTTTGGTTTAACAAAAACGCCGCAATTAGTCCTTCTCGTGTTTAAAAGAAATGAAGAAAAAGGCTGGATCACGGTCACGGATCCTAGTCAAGTTAGAAAGCTGATCATAGCAGACCAGACACGATCGCCGCTGTCTCTCATAGATCGAGCACCGGCAGTTGCTCTAGCACTGACAGCGGCATCAGCTCAGTCTGATCCAGCTGAGGATTGGGCACCGACCGCGTCAGTGGATCAGTCTGATCTACCGGAGGATCGGGCATCGACACCGGCACCAGCTCCGACACCGGTACCAGTTCTACAAGGAGCACCATCTCTGGCAGCAGCAGCGGCTTCGGCACCTGCATCAACACTTGCACTTGCATCTGCTCCGGCCCGTGCAGTTGCACCAGCAACAGACTAGGCTGCAGTTCGCACTTCATATACCAAAGTCCTTACAAAAACCGACATGTCCACCTTCTTGTTAAGCATTGGCCGCCCAAGTGCTTCATTCTTTTTTCTTTCCATGTTGTTTCACATGATTCACTGTGTTGATCTAACTGTTTGGGTATGTCTTCTTGTTTGCAAACAGAGAATTTCTAGAGCAACGAGGGATTCGTTCAACAATCCGGGTGACCGCGGCCAAGTTTCTCTTACCATGCACAGCCTTGGTGTGAATCAACCTGCTCAATATACCGTAAGTACGAAGGATGGTCGTGTGATGATTGATGCTAAAGGATGGTCAAGGTTCAAATCTAAATCATATCTTGCGGTAGGGGATGATGTCAAAATCGAACTTTCTCGGCAAGGAGAGCTGGTCCAAATCAACTTTGAAATTCTTCAGTAGCAGCACACAACTGCCGAATTGATCTATCCCCCGAGAGATTTTGATGTAATAATCTGGCATGGTGAAACAAGTGTCATGTGTGTATAAGTAGTACGACAGTATTATTTATCACATGGTATATCGTTGATAGAATTGCAACTCTGATTGCTGGTTAGGAACTGTCGTTCGATTTCATTCCAACAGCTGCCGTGCTTTATTCAATTTTATATATTCGCCTTGCGACAGCATCTAAAACCAGCGCAGTACCGATCGCTTGCAATATGAAAAGTGCTGAGGTAGAACACATGGGTCCCCAAACATGCAGGGTCGGCCTGCGGCCCAAAGTCCAGAACCGTGAGCCTATCTGAGTATTATATTCTCAGCTGAACCCCCATAAAAAAAGCTGAACCCCCATAATACCCGTGCATTGCAGAGGGAGTATATTTCTCGGCAAGGTGAGCCTGTGATATAAAAGATTTGTATATTTCTTTACAGAGGGAGTATCTCTCTGTCAAAATATATATTTATGTGTAACTAGTTACTCCTGTCTTTCTACTTCCTTTCGCTGATATGTGGGGCAACCGGCAACGGGGTCCACGTGCCATATGCACAAATTAGAGTGCACAACTTCACGGTAGACACACCCCGGTCGTAGCACCGCAGTAATGCCGAATGAGGCGTCAAATCACAACCCCCCCCCCTTTCCAGCTTTAGCAGTAAGCTGGACGGACGAAGAGACAATATTTCACTGGGCCTGAATCCCCTTCTCCCTCGTCTGCTTGTTCAGAGAAAACCCCCTCTCGGCGATTGCATAGGGTTTTCTCATGGAGAACCAGGTACGAATTCTCCATCCATCCCCGATAAACCCAAGTCCCTTGGTCGCAGGTAATCCTAGGATGGCAGCCGCCGCCGTTGATGCATTTTTCTTCCTACTGAATCTAGTGTGTTTCATTTGCAGTGCCTAAAGTGCGAGTACCCTACAGGTTTCTGCGCCCTCGGTGAGACGCCACACTTGTTCCTTCTCATCCTAACACAGCATTTTGAAACGTGCACAGTATATATGTTCCTAGAATCCTCTTTTCTATCCGGGAGGGTGGGGTTTTTTTTACATGCTGTGTTCTCATATTATTTTTCCTGCAGTGTATTATTTGCTCTACCAGAACACATGTACTCAAGATGCTCGGCCTTGCCATAACTGAATACACTAGTTTAATGGTCACAGTGAAGACAAGCCATGGATATAAGTTCCGAGTTGGGTTCATGAACAAAGAAGATCGCTGCTTTTTTTATGGCCGAACTTGGATAAGCTTTCTCAAGTGGTACGGACTAAAAGTTGGCGCACGAATGTTGCTGGAAATAGCAGAACCTGGTCTCATCTTCACTGCAATCTTCCACCCCGATGTCGTTCCAATTGTTCATCCATGTTAGTTTTGTATCTGGTTCTTGCTTGTTGCCTCGATTACTTCTTAATCCACCTATTCTGTTTAACTAATTACAATTTAACATTAGAAGTAGCAACGAATCTCTCACGAAGATGCTACTTCTAACTAATATTTTCTTATAATTGGTGGCACGTGTAGGTTTTTTCAGAGTTAAGCATTCTGCTCGTTTGTTACTCTGTAATAACTCGGCTGTTACTAATGGCACTGAAGTTGACTGGATCGACATCCACAAGTTCCTACACTTTATTGATCGTCTTGAGGTCCTTATGGGGCGTTTCAATGGTGGAAGGCCACGTGGGATATGTGTGCCACTGCTGCACTCGTTGAACAGGTCCAACTGTGTCAAGAAACTTATGGTACGAGCTGTTTTCTGTCATATATGTTGTTCATAAACTATTGCTTATACACAGTTTAACAGTTGTGATCTTCTTGAAACATGAACTGCCGACTTCTAGTCTTCCTATATAGATGCCTAACCATGGTCGGGTCAGACTTGCGCTTGGTCACAACATGATGTTTATGTCGGCCTACTCAATTCCCCTTGGAAGTGAAAAGATACTTATTTATGGGTGGTCTCAAATAATGAAGGCACGTCCATCTTGGAGAATAGGACAGAAGATTATGTTCATGATTTTCCATGGCTCTAAAGCGAATATCCTGTTTATTGACCATGTTGCGAGATGAAGCCGCTTTCAGAAGGTTGTGGATACGCGGGATGGCGCCTGGGCCTTGTCCTGGGGCTTGGCGGCCTCACCCTTGGTTAATTGTAGGCAAAGTAGCACTGTTCGAGGCGTGCTTTGTATGGCTGAACCTGTATAAGTACTCATACTGCTTTCAGCTTTGGTTGTTAAGTGCCCCTGCTGGTTTCAGTTAAGGTTGTTAAGTACTCCTGCTGCTTTTACAGTTTGTCGTGTTTCTTCAGTCCTGTCTTCCTCCAGCCGCCAAAACCAAACCAGCACCGACGGGGCCGCCTGCTTCCGCCTCCCACGGCTGGCTGCGCCTCAGCGCACGCATCGCCGCCCCACCGTCTCCTAAATCATTAACGCCGACGTCCTCCACATGCTTTGGTGCGCTCGCCGCGGCGCCGCCCTCTCGCGTTGTCAACATGGTCAACAAACAACAGGAATCGGCAGAAGTACGTAGAGAGGATGACGGTAGGGGCCCACCACGTCAGCGTATGGAAAAATAAAATGCTTCCTCCTAGTGTTTTCCTAACATCTGGGACCCACGACATTGTGAGCGTATATAGTCAATAGACAAGAGAACAGCACAAGATCGGCTGACACCTTGGACGTAGCTACTCGAGCAGTATTTTTTTTTGTTTGGTATTGTTGAGACGGAGTAGGGTTTGAACTGGGCTGTGGCCCGTCTAGCCCATGCTTATATTTTATGTTCACCATGTGACCAGCCCAACTATCTTTTCTTTGTGAAAATGAGCCCAGTTTATTTTTTCTGAAGAATACCCAATCCAGGCCTACTTATTTTTCTACGCCCTGATGGGCTGCAACTCTTTCAAGACGCCTGCAAATCTTGAAAGTAATATGAAATGAGTTGTAAATATAAAAACAGATGACAAATTGGCAATTACTTTATAATTTCTGAATTTTATTACATTTTCAGATTCCGATTTCACTAGGCATTAACCTAATTTAAATATATCTTCAAAGTACTTTAAATCTGGCTGGACATTTCGGTATTAAAAATAGTTTGGAACCCATAGAAATATGCGAAATTGGCCCTAGCCAACCAAAAAAACAACTGCAATAAATTGCATAAGAAGTTGCCATGAGCTATATATAAATTATAAAAAAAAGAGGGAGTGGTCTGACTTATGGGCTGTTTAGTTGACGCGCATGCAAGATTTTTTTAGTTATTATATATGTCAACAAACGATTCTAGAAGACGTAACTGTTGGATGTCAATCCAACGGCCGTCATGTTTCTTCAATCTCTGATCTTCTTGCTCCAGCCGCCAAAGCAGCGCCGGTGGGACCGCCTACTCCTGCCTCCCGTGGCCGGCTGTGGTGTCGTGCAGGCCTCAGCGCCCCCTACTACTCCCACCGCTGGCCAGGTCATCCCTCTACTCACCCACACCCCCTGTTATTTTGCGACGACGGCAGCCTCACACCACAGCCGAACAAGTGAACGCTCGTACTCCTCTCCGCATGGGCATCCACTGTCGCGTCTTCCCCGGCTCCGCGTCGTCCCCTTCCTATGCCTCTCCGTCGTCCACCGCCGTGGTGCTCTCGGCGCGGCGTGGTCAATGTGGTCAATGACCGAATCCATCGTAAGAGTACTGTACATGGAGAGGCTGACAGTTGGGTCCACGGCAGCCACAAGGAAGTGCCTCCTTATTACGTGAAAAATAATTATTCCTCCACCTGACAGCGGGAACCCACCGGACGGGCCACTAGTATTTTGCAAAAAAAATCGTTTCCCCCTGACTGCTGGGACCCACCGGACGGGCCACCGTATTTCGTGAAAAAAACATTCCCCCTGCTGTCAGCTCGGACCCACCGGAAGTGCCTCCTTATTACGCACAAAAAAAATGAATACTCCCCCGGCTAGCTAGGACCCACCTTGGTGGGATGCTGACTTGTGGGCCTACTAAGTTGATGGGGACAAAGGGCTTTGTCAACTTAGTCAATATAATGATTCTAGCTCCAGTTACCGTACGATGTCCATCCAACGGCCGTAGTGCTTCTTGAACCTTTGGTCTTCTTGCTCCAGCCGCCCAAAGCAGCGCCGGTCGTGCCGCATGCTCCTGCCTCCCGTGGCCGGCTGTGCTGCCGTGGAGGCCTCACCGCCCCCTACTATTCCCACCGCTGGCCAGGCCCTGCGACGATGGCAGCCTCACACCGTAGCCGAACTAGTGAACCCTCGTACTCCTCTCTGCGCGGGCTTCCACTGCCGCGTCTTCCCAGCTCCGCGTCGTCCCCTTCCTAGGCCTCGCCGTCGTCCACCGCCGTGGTGCTCTCGGTGCAGCGTGGTCAATGTGGTCAACGACCGACTTCCATCGGAAGAGTACTATGCGTGGAGACGCTGACAGCTGGGTCCACGGTCGTAGCAACGGAGTGCCTCCTTATTATGCGCAAAATAATTATTCCTCCACCTGACAGCGGGGACCCACCGGATGGGCCATCGTATTTCACAAAAAAAAACATTTGCCCCTGACTGCTGGGACCCACCAGCTACATCTTTGCACGCAAGGAAGTGCCTGACAGTCGGGACCCACCTGGTCGAAGCATACGTAGCGTTTTCATTCTGGTCGTGAACGTGTACGTACATATATACTGGTCGATCTAGAGGCGCGCACGTGTCGTAGTAGAGGCGAGCACGTAGCATGTACACGTACGTACAGCGGCTAGGGTGCAAGAAAGAAAATACGGCCACGTATGTGTACATACGGGCGGGGTCTCGAACGCCTACTCGCGCATACGTACGGCCAGGGCTCGTGTACATGGCTGAGTCGGAACGGAGAAACAGTGTCGCCGTCGTGTTCATGGGGAGGCAACGGAATGCGTCGTGTTCATGGGGGAGGCAACGGAATGCGTCGTGTTCATGGGGAGGCAACATAATGCATCGTGTTCATCGGGAGGGCTTGGACGGAACAGGCGATGGAAACAAGGCCTGGCGTACCGAAGAACGGAGGAAACGGCCTTGTGTTCGACCGGACACGTACGAAACGGGATCCAGTTCATCGGGAGGGGTCTGGCGTACCGCAAAACGGAGGAAACGGACCTCCTACGATCGAAACGGGGGTCCTGTTGATTGGGAGGGGTGTGGCGTACCGCAAAATGGACGAAACGGACTTGTGTTGGAGCGCTACGGTCAAAACGGGGGTCCTGTTCATCGGGAGGGGTGTGGCGTACTACAAAACGGGACTCCACGAGATACTGTTCATCTCAACCGTCGACCCCCTCCAGCCTCCATGATCTACTGTTCATTCACCGTCGACCTCCTCCAGCCTCCACCTGCGACTGTTCATCCACGGGCTCCTGTTCATCCAGCCTCCACCACGCGCTACTCCACCGACTACTGTTCAACCAACCCTCTCCACGGGCTCCTGTTCAACCACCCCTCCACGGGCTACTGTTCATCCTGCCCTCCACCGTCTACTATTCATCCTGCCCTCCACGGGTGGTCCTGTTCATCCAGCCCTCCATGGGGTCCTATTCATCCAGCCCCAACCGGCTCGATCGATCGGGGTCCTGTTCATCCAGAGGTAACACCACGGGGTCATGTTCATCCACCCCCACCGGGAACTGTTCATCCAACCCCCCCCCCACACACACACACAACGCTCACTGTTCATCTAGAGGCAACATCGACCGGCTTCAGTTAGCAGCAGTAGCGAGGGGATCGCTCGATCGGGTTCAGTTACCAGCCATCGATCGATCGCTCGGGTTCAGTAACGCGTAGCCTGCAGTGCAATCGCTCGGGTTCAGTTAGAGCCCAATGCCTCGCACACACGCGCGTATGTGTACGAGAGAAGCGCGCATCGCTCGGCCCCGACCTCCCACCGTAACCGGGAACTCCCTGAAATTTTCCTCGCCCTCGCTTCTACCACGGTTTTTTTCGTCATGGACGGCCCAAAAAATGTCATGCAGCTGCGTCTCTGTCATTATTTTTTGACATAGAAGTAGGAGCCCACCACATCTATGATGATACCGGGTTTTGTCACAATTATCGTCGTAGAAGTGTCAGATGTATGACAGAAAAAAATTCCGTTCGGCCCACAATGTCACGAATGTGTCTTTTTTTGTAGTGCTTATCGGATTGAGACTTTAAAGATTTGAGAACACTTGATGTATGTCTTGTCGTGCATATCTGTGGTGACAATGGGATACCACGTGATTCACTTGATGTATGTTTTGGTGATCAACTTGCGGGTTCCGCCTATGAACCTATGCATAGGGGTTGGCACACGTTTTCGTCGTGATTCTCCGGTAGAAACTTTGGGGCACTCTTTGAGGTTCTATGTGTTGGTTGAATAGATGAATCTGAGATTGTGTGACGCATATCGTATAATCATACCCACGGATACTTGAGGTGACATTGGAGTATCTAAGTGACATTAGGGTTTTGGTTGATTTGTGTCTTAAGGTGTTATTCTAGTACGAACTCTAGGGCTGTTTGTGACACTTATAGGAATAGCCCAACGGATTGATTGGAAAGAATAACTTTGAGGTGGTTTAGTACCCTACCATAATCTCTTCGTCCGTTCTCCGCTATTAGTGACTTTGGAGTGACTCTTTGTTGCATGTTGAGGGATAGTTATGTGATCCAATTTTGTTATTATTGTTGAGAGGACTTACACTAGTGAAAGTATGAACCCTAGGCCTTTTTCCTATCATTGCAATACCGTTTATGCTCACTTTTATCACTTTCTACCTTGCTGTTTTTATATTTTCAGATTATAAAAACTATTATCTACTATCCATATACCACTTGTATCACCATCTCTTCGGCGAACTAGTGCACATATACAATTTACCATTGTATTGGGTGTGTTGGGGACACAAGAGACTCTTTGTTATTTGGTTGCAAGGTTGCTTGAGAGAGACCATCTTCATCCTACACCTCCTACGGATTGATAAACCTTAGGTCATCCACTTGAGGGAAATTTGCTACTGTCCTACAAACCTCTGCACTTGGAGGCCCAACAACGTCTATAAGAAGAAAGTTGTATAGTAGACGTCAAGATCTTTTCTGGCGCTGTTGCCGGGAAGGTGAGTGCTTGAAGGTATATCTTTAGATCTTGCAATCGAGTCTTTTAGTTTCTTGTTTTATCACTAGTTTAGTTTATAAAAGAAAACTACCAAAAAAATGGAATTAAGAGTACCTCATATGCTTCATCTTTTTAATATCTATCATGAAAATAAGGATTCCGATAATTGTGCTCAAGTTCTAGAAGAAGAATGCATTAGAATATTTGGAAGTAAATATTTGAATGTTGAGCATTATTGCAATGTTTTTAGTATGAATTCCTTGAATATCATGATATGCAAAGCCACAAGCTTGGGGAAGCTATGTTTGATGAAGATGATATTTTTGTCCCCCAAGTTTTGATGAGCAAATTTACTATGATGAAAGCATGCCTCCTATCTATGATGATTATTGTGATGACACGTATGCTTTAAAGAATAATTATAACAATGAAACTTGTCATCTTGATTTCAATTTTCAATCCCATGATAGTTACTTTGTTGAGTTTGCTCCCACTACTGTTCATGAGAAGAAATTTGCTTATGTGGAGAGTAATAAAAATTCTATGCTTGTAGATCATGAAAAGAATGTTTTAGGTGCTGGTTATATTTTTGAATTCATTCATGATGCTACTGAAAATTATTATGAGGGAGGAATATATGCTTGTAGTAATTGCAATAATATCAAGTTTCCCCTCTATGTGCTTAAAATTTTGAAGTTATGCTTGTTTTACCTTCATATGCAAGTTGGTTCTTGTTCCCATAAGTTGTTTGCTCAAAAAATCCCTATGCATAGGAAGTGGGTTAGGCTTAAATGTGCTAGTAATATTCTTCTTGATGCTCTCTTTATGTTACAATTCTTATCTTTGATGTGAGTATCATTGAAACCATCATGCCTAGCTACGTTAAACGATAGCGCTTGTTGGGAGGCAACCCAATTTTATTTTTCTTCCTTGCTTTTTTCTCCTGTTTAGTAATAAATAATTCGTCTATACTCTGTTTAGATGTGGTTTTATGCTTTTAATTAGTGTTTGTGCCAAGTAGAACCGTTGGGAAGACTTGGGGAAAGTCTTGCTGATCTTGCTGTAAAAAACAGAACCTTTAGCGCTCACGAGAATTGCTGCCATTTTTATTTGGAGAGTGATATTTAGTTAATTATTTTTGCATATGATTAATATATAAATTACACAGGTCCAGAAATTTATTTGAGAATTTTATGAGTTCCAGAAGTATACGTTTGATCCAGATTACCACAGACTGTTCTGTTTTTGACAGATTCTGTTTTTCATGTGTTGTTTACTTATTTTGATGAATCTATGGCTAGTAAAAGAGTTTATAAACCATAGAGAAGTTGGAATGCAGTAGTTTTAACACCAATATAAATAAATAATGAGTTCATTACAGTACATTGTAGTGGTGATTTATTTTCTTATACTAACGGAGCTCACGAGTTTTCTGTTAAGTTTTGTGTTGTGAAGTTTTCAAGTTTTGGGTAAAGATTCGATGGACTATGGAATAAGGAGTGGCAAGAGCCTAAGCTTGGGGATGCCCAAGGCACCCCAAGGTAATATTAAAGGATAACCAAGCGTCTAAGCTTGGGGATGCCCCGGATGGCATCCCCTCTTTCGTCTTCGTTCATCGGTAACTTTACTAGGAGCTATATTTTTATTTGCCACATGGTATGTGTTTTGCTTGGAGTGTCATTTTATTTACTTTTGTTTTGCTTGCTGTTTGAATAAAGTACTAAGATCTGAAATTCTTAAATGTTAGAGAGTCTTCACATAGTTGCATAATTATTCGGCTACACATTGATCTTCACTTATATCTTTCGGAGTAGTTTGTCATTTGCTCTAGTGCTTCACTTATACCTTTTAGAGCATGGTGGTAGTTTTATTTTGAAGAAATAGATGAACTCTCATGGTTCACTTATATTATTTTGAGAGTCTTAAATAGCATGGTAATTTTCTTAATAATAATATGCTTGGTATTCAAGATTTGTAAAACTTTCTTTTGAGTGCGTTGAATACTAAGAAAAGTTTGATGCTTCATAATTGTTTTGAGATATGAAGATGGTGATATTAGAGTCATGCTAGTTAAGTAGTTGTGAATTTGAGAAATACTTGTGTTAAAGTTTGTGATTCCCGTAGCATGCACGTATGGTGAACCGTTATGTGATGAAGTCGGGGCATGATTTATTTATTGATTGTCTTACTTATGAGTGGCGGTCGGGGACGAGCGATGGTCTTTTCCTACCAATCTATACCCCTAGGAGCATGCGTGTAATACTTTCCTTTGATAACTTGTAGATTTTTGCAATAAGTATATGAGTTCTTCATGACTAATGTTGAGTCCATGGATTATACAAACTTTTCTTCCTTCCACCATTGCTAGCCTCTCTAATACCGTGCACCTTTCGCTGGTATTATACACCCACCATAAACCTTCCTCAAAACAGCCACCATACCTACCTATCATGGCATTTCCATAGCCATTCCAAGATATATTGCCATGCACCTTTCCACCGCTCCATTTATTATGACACGCTCCATCATTGTCATATTGCTTAGCATGATCATGTAGTCGACATCGTATTTGTGGCAAAGCCACCGTTCATAATTCTTTCATACATGTCACTCATGAGTCATTGCACATCCCGGTACACCGCCAGAGGCATTCATATAGAGTCATATCTTGTCCTAAGTATCAAGTTGTAATTGTTGAGTTGTAAGTAAATAAAAGTGTGATGATCATCATTATTAGAGCATTGTCCCAGTGAGGAAAGGATGATCGAGACTATGATTCCCCCACAAGTCGGGATGAGACTCCGGACGAAAATAAATAAAAGAGGCCAAAGAAGCCCAAATAAAAAAAGGAGAAAAGAGGCCATAAAAAAGAGAAGTCCCAAATAAAAAAAATAAAAAAATATAAAAAATGAGAGAAAAAGAGAGAAGGGGCAATGCTACTATCCTTTTACCACACTTGTGCTTCAAAGTAGCACTATGATCTTCATGATAGAGAGTCTCCTATGTTGTCACTTTCATATACTAGTGGGAATCTTTCATTATAGAACTTGGCTTGTATAATCCAATGATGGGCTTCCTAAAAATGCCCTAGGTCTTCGTGAGCAAGCAAGTTGGATGCACACCCACTTAGTTTCTTTTTTGAGCTTTCATACACTTATAGCTCTAGTGCATCCGTTGCATGGCAATCCCTACTCACTCACATTGATATCTCTTGATGGGCATCTCCATAGCCCGTTGATACGCATAGTTGATGTGAGAATATCTTCTCCTTTTTTTCTTCTCCACAACCACCATTCTATTCCACCTATAGTGCTATGTCCATGGGTCACGCTCATGTATTACATGAAGATTGAAAAGGTTTGAGAACATCAAAAGTATGAAACAATTTCTTGGCTTGTCATCGGGGTTGTGCATGATTTAAATATTTTGTGTGGTGAAGATAGAGCATAGCCAGACTATATGATTTTGTAGGGATAACTTTCTTTGGCCATGTTATTTTGAGAAGACATAATTGCTTTGTTAGTATGCTTGAAGTATTATTATTTTTATATCAATATGAACTTTTGTCTTGAATCTTTCGGATCTAAATATTCATACCACAATTAAGAAGAATTACAATGAAATTATGCCAACTAGCATTCCACATCAAAAATTATCTTTTTTATCATTTACCTACTCGAGGACGAGCAGGAATTAAGCTTGGGGATGCTTGATACATATCCAACATATCTATAATTTTTGATTGCTCCATGCTATATTATCTAATCTTTTGGACAATATTGGGCTTTATTATCCACTTTTATATTATTTTTGGGACTAACCTATTAACCGGAGGCCCAGCCCAGATTTGCTGTTTTTTGCCTATTTCAGTGTTTCGAAGAAAAGGAATATCAAACGGAGTCGAAATGGAACGAAATCAACTGGAGAAGTTATTTTTGGAAGGAAAGGTACCAGATGGACTTGGACCCCATGTCAGGAGAGAAGGGAGGTGCCCACGAGGGTGGGGGGCGCGCCCCCTGCCTCGTGGGCCCCCCGAAGCTCCACCGACGTACTTCCTGCACCCATATATACCTACGTACCCTAAAACTTCCAGAACACACAATAGATCGGGAGTTCCTCCGCCTGAAGCCTCCGCAGCCACTGAAAGACAATCTAGACCCGTTCTGGCGCCCTACCGGAGGGGGAATCCTTCTCCGGTGGCCATCTTCATCATCCCGGTGCTCTCCATGACGAGGAGGGAGTAGTTCTCCCTCGGGGCTGAGGGTATGTACCAGTAGCTATGTGTTTGATCTCTCTCTCGTGTTCTTGATTTGGCACGATCTTGATGTATCGCGAGCTTTGCTATTATAGTTGGATCTTATGTTTCTCCTCCCCCTCTACTCTCTTGTAATGAATTGAGTTTCCCCTTTGGAGTTATCTTATCGGATTGAGTCTATAAAGATTTGAGAACACTTGATGTATGTCTTGCCGTGCATATCTATGGTGACAATGGGATACCACGTGATTCACTTGATGTATGTTTTGGTGATCAACTTGCGGGTTCCGCCCATGAACCTATGCATAGGGGTTGGCACACGTTTTCGTCGTGATTCTCCGGTAGAAACTTTGGGGCACTCTTTGAGGTTCTATGTGTTGGTTGAATAGATGAATCTGAGATTGTGTGACGCATATCATATAATCATACCCACGGATACTTGAGGTGACATTGGAGTATCTAGGTGACATTAGGGTTTTGGTTGATTTATGTCTTAAGGTGTTATTCTAGTATGAACTCTAGGGTTGTTTGTGACACTTATAGGAATAGCCCAACGGATTGATTGGAAAGAATAACTTTGAGGTAGTTTCGTACCCTACCATAATCTCTTCGTCCGTTCTCCGCTATTAGTGACTTTGGAGTGACTCTTTGTTGCATGTTGAGGGATAGTTATGTGATCCAATTATGTTATTATTGTTGAGAGGACTTACGCTAGTGAAAGTATGAACCCTAGGCCTTTTTTCCTATCATTGCAATACCGTTTATGCTCACTTTTACCACTTTATACCTTGCTGTTTTTATATTTTCAGATTACAAAAACTATTATCTAGTATCCATATACCACTTGTATCACCATCTCTTCGGCGAACTAGTGCACCTATACAATTTACCATTGTATTGGGTGTGTTGGGGACACAAGAGACTCTTTGTTATTTGGTTGTAGGGTTGCTTGAGAGAGACCATCTTCATCCTACGCCTCCTACGTATTGAGAAACCTTAGGTCATCCACTTGAGGGAAATTTGCTACTATCCTACAAAGCTCTGCACTTGGAGGCCCAACAACGTCTACAAGTAGAAGGTTGTGTAGTAGACATCAGCCGCTGACGTCGGCGCTTGGGTTGCTTCCTGGAGGGGTCATCCTCCGCTGTCTCATCGCCATTGCCTTCTTTGGGGGTGTCCACCATGTATATATCATATGATGAGGTGGTGGTCCAGTGCCCTGAGGGCGGTGGTTCCGATTCGTCTCCGGCTTCGTCGTCCATACCGTCGAAGTCTGCGGAGTCGAAGTCGAGCATGTCAATTAAGTCGTCGACAGTGGCTACTAAGTGGGTGGTGGGTGGGCAGCGAATTTCTTCGTCCTCCGCATCCCATTCTAGCCGGACATAGTTCGGCCATGGTTCTCCTGACAGGGAGAGAGACCTTAATGAATTTAGCACATCTCCGAAAGGTGAGTGCTGAAAAATATCCGCGGAGGTGAACTCCATGATCGGTGCCCAGTCGGATTCAACGGGTACGGATGTGAGCGGCTCGGAGTCCATGGCCGGAGATGAGTCCAGTGGTTCGGCGTCACGGCTCTCATGAGGGGTGAAGTCAGTATCCGGCTCTATTGCCACTGAGAGTGCGGCCTCCACGGCGGGGTCCATACCTCCACTCTCAGATGGCGCGACTTGCTCCGGATTAAAGGCCGAAGCAGTTGCGGATGCGATCTCCCGAACATTGTCCGACGACAGAGCTACGTCATGCTCGACGCGACTGTGCGGCGCGTCCGACACGGGCTCGAATCCGTCGAAGATCAAGTCTCCGTGGATGTCGGCCGTGTAGTTCAAGTTTCCAAATCTGACCTGATGGCCAGGGGCGTAGCTCTCAATCTGCTCCAGATGGCCAAGTGAATTGGCCCGCAGTGCGAAGCCGCCGGATACGAAGATTTGTCCGGGGAGGAAAACCTCACCCTGGACTGCATCACTAGCGATGATCGAAGGAGCCATCAAGCCTTACAGTGACAACACAGTGGAACTCTCAATGAAAGCACCAATGTCGGTGTCAAAACCGGCGAATCTCGGGTAGGGGGTCCCGAAGAGTGCGTCTAAGGCGGATGGTAACAGGAGGCAGGGGACACGATGTTTACCCAGGTTCTGGCCCTCTTGATGGAGGTAATACCCTACTTCCTGCTTGATTGTTCTTGATAATATGAGTAGTACAAGAGTTGATCTACCACGAGATCAGAGAGGCTAAACCCTAGAAGCTAGCCTATGGTATGATTGTATGTTGTCCTACGGACTAAAACCCTCCGGTTTATATAGACACCAGAGGGGGCTAGGGTTACACAAGGTCGGTTACAAAGGAGGAGATATACATATCCGTATTTCCTAGCTTGCCTTCCACGCCAAGTAGAGTCCCATCCGGACACGGGACGCAGTCTTCAATCTTGTATCTTCATAGTCCAACAGTCCGGCCAAAGGATATAGTCCAGCTGTCCGGAGACCCCCTAATCCATCACTCCCTCAACCCATCTTCGTACACCTCCTTGGCACGATGACGCGCCCGCCCCCAAAGCTCCGCCGCCTCCTTTTTCCAGGCGGCATCACGGGCTTCACAAGCCGCCTGGTACCTAGCTTCCTCCTCCGCCATCTCCTTCTTGAACGCCACTTGCCTGGCTTTCTCAGCCAGCGGCAGCGACTTCCACAAACAAAGATTGTACTGGCCCCAAAACCAATCCAAAGTTGGGGGGTCCGGCGCAACCTCGTTAGGCGGTGCTTAGGGGTCCTTGTTGCTGCTAATCGAGTGAGCATCCTCGGGGGACGGCGACTCCTCATTGATG
This sequence comes from Triticum urartu, assembly GCF_003073215.2. Taxonomy (NCBI): domain Eukaryota; kingdom Viridiplantae; phylum Streptophyta; class Magnoliopsida; order Poales; family Poaceae; genus Triticum; species Triticum urartu. The sequence goes on from NC_053028.1 coordinate 578,705,799, forward strand.
CGTGGGAAGACCGGCGGCGCCATGGAAGAGATTTGAGAGAGAGAGAGAGCGATGGGAGGATGTAGATGAGAATGCAGGCGGGATGACGTGAGCAAGGTAGTATTTATTGGCGGCCGGAATCTAGATCGATGGGGACCGTACACACGCCGGTCGCTGGAATTTACGAGTACTGTAGTTTGAATTACACGCAATTCCCGCAGCAAATCCGTGTGTGAACATAATAGCTGACGGTTTCCAATACAGAACCGTGTCTAATTAATGATCCCCGCCAATCACCTACCAAACCTCGAGCCGCGAGATAGAGTGACAATCGTGTGGGGGCCGGTTGTCTTGCCAGATCTTTACATTTTCTTTTTTGAACACCAGATATTTACATCATCTGATGTTTTTTTAACTCGCACACAAGTACACAAAAATATGATTTTTCAAACCGTTTAGGTTAGGCATTGCATGTAGATGTAGTTCAAATTTGAATTAAGGTCATTAAATGGTTAGAAAATCACTTAAATGTGTTTAAAAGGTCAAATGACCCCTGAAAATTTCCAAATTTTCACATGACAGTTGTATTAGTGCATGTTAAATGTAGGAAAAGTTTGAAGGCCGTAAGAGGAAGCTATCTCCCGTCCGTCAGCAAACATGCATTGTTCCCTCTCGGAACCACGAACCTTCTAGTGAGTTGCTCCTGTTCGTGAGGGGTGTGTGTGTCCAAATTTTCATCAAACATGCCAATTTTTTTACCTCATCATCTTGGTGGCATGACATTAAATCAAGCAAGGTTTCATGTTTTTCTGATCATTTTTTAATTTTTTGGAATTAAAATGCCATGGCATGCACTCCATGCATGTGCCCATGCCTTGACACCAATATGTTTGAAAATTCATTCGAATTTACTGCACATGGAATTAACTTGCACACAAGTACACAAAAATATGATTTTTCAAACCGTTTTGGTTAGGCGTTGCATGTAGATGTAGTTCAAATTTGAATTACGGTCATTAAATCGTTAGAAAATCACTTAAATGTCTTTACAAGGTCAAATGATCCCTGAAATTTACCAAAATTTCACATGATAGTTGTATTGGTGCACGTTAAACGTAGGAAAAAAATTGAAGGCCGTAAGAAGAAGCTATCTCTCGTTCGTCATCAAACATGCATGGTTCCCTCTCGGAACCATGAACCTTCTAGCGAGTTGCTCCAGTTTGTGAGGGGCGTGTGTTCAAACGTTCGTCAAACATGCCAATTTCTTTACCACATCATCTTGGTGGCATGACATTACATCAACCAAGGTTTCATGTGTTTCTGATCATTTTTCTATTTTTAATTAAAATGCCATGCCACTCCATGCATACGTATGCATGTGTCCATGTCGTGAGACCAATATGTTTGAAAATTCCTTCTAATTTACTGCACATGGAATTAACTCGCACACAAGTACAGAGACCTGATTTTTCAAACCGTTTTGGTTAGGCGTTGCATGTAGATGTAGTTCAAATTTGAATTACGGTCATTAAATGGTTAGAAAATCACTTAAATGTCTTTGAAAGGTCAAATGACACCTAGAATTTTCCAAAATTTCACAGTATAGTTGTAGTAGTGCACGCTAGACGTTGAAAAAATTTCAAGGCCGTAAGAGGAAGCTATCTCCCGTTCGTCATAAAACATGCATTGTTCCCTCTCGGAACTACGAACCTTCTAGCGAGTTTCTCCGGTTTGTGAGGGGTGTGTGTCCAAACTTTCGTCAAACATGCCAATTTTCTTTACCACATCATTTTGGTGGCATGACATTAAATCAAGCAAGGTTTCATGTTTTTCTGATCATTTTTTAATTTTTTGGAATTAAAATGCCATGGCATGCACTCCATGCATGTGCCCATGCCTTGACACCAATATGTTTGAAAATTCCTTTGAATTTACTGCACATGGAATTAAGTCGCACACAAGTACACAAAAATATGATTTTTCAAACCGTTATGGTTAGGCGTTGCATGTAGATGTAGTTCAAATTTGAATTACGATCATTAAATGGTTAGAAAATCACTTAAATGTCTTTAAAAGGTCAAATGACCCCTGAAATTTACCAAATTTTCACATGACCGTTGTATTAGTGCACGTTAAACATAGGAAAAAAATTTGAAGGCTGTAAGAGGAAGCTATCTCCCGTTCGTCATCAAACATGCATTGTTCCCTCTCGGAACCACGAACCTTCTAGCGAGTTGCTCCGGTTCGTGAGGGGTGCGTGTCCAAACGTTCATCAAAAAAGTCAATTTCTTTACCACATCATCTTGGTGGCATGACATTACATCAACCAAGGTTTCATGTGTTTCTCATCATTTTTCTATTTTTTGAATTAAAATGCCATGTCACTCAATGCATACGTATCCATGTGTCCATGTTGTGAGACCAATATGTTTGAAAATTCCTTCTAATTTACTGCACATGGAATTAACTCGCACAAAAGTACACATATATGATTTTTCAAAACGTTTTGGTCAGGCATTGCATGTAGATGTAATTCAAATTTGAATTACGATCATTAAATGGTTAGAAAATCACTTAAATGTCTTTAAAAGGTCAAATGATCCCTAGAATTTTCCAAAATTTCACATTACAGTTGTAGTAGTGCACGTTAGACGTAGAAAAAATTTGAAGGCCGTAAGAGGAAGCTATCTCCCATTCGTCATCAAACATGCATTGTTCCCTTCTCGGAACCACGAATCTTCTAGCGAGTTGCTCTGGTTTGTGAGGAGTGTGTGTCCAAACTTTCGTCAAACATGCCAATTTCTTTACCATCTTATCTTGGTGGCATGACATTACATCAACCAAGGTTTCATGTGTTTCTGATTGTTTTTGGAATTAAAATGCCATGCCACTCCATCCATACGTATTCATGAATATGTGTCCATGTCGTGTAACAAATATGTTTGAAAATTCCTTCTACTTTACTGCACATGGAATTAACTCGCACACAAGTACACAAATATGATTTTTCAAACCGTTTCGGGTACGCGTTGCATGTAGATGTAGTTCAAATTTGAATTACGGTCATTTAATGGCCTGAAAATCACTTAATTGTCTTTAAATGGTGAAATGACCGCTAGAATTTTCAAAAATTTCACGTTATAGTTGTAGTAGTGCACGTTAGACATAGAAAAAAAATTTGAAGATCGTAAGAGGAAGCTATCTCCCGTTCATCATCAAACATGCATTGTTCCCTCTTGAAACCAGGAGCCTCCTAGTGAGTTGCTCCGGTTTGTGACGGGTGTGTGTCCAAACTTTGGCCAAACATGCCAATTTTTTACCACATCATCTTGGTGGCATGATATTACATCAACAAGGGTTTCATGTGTTTCTGATTTTTTTTTAATTTTTTGGAATTAAAATGCCGTGTCACTCCATGCTTAATTGTGTCATAGCCGTTAGACCAATATGTTTGAAAATTCCTTCCAATTTATTGCAGGTGGAATTAAATCACACACAAGTACACGAAATATGAGTTTTCAAACCGTTATGGTTAGCTGTTGCATGTACATGTAGTTCAAATTTCAATTATGGTCATTAAATGGCTAGAAAATCACTTAAATGTCTTAGAAGGTCAACTGACCCCTGAAATTTTCCAAAATTTCACATGACAGTTGTATTAGTACTACAAAATTTCTCGTTCATTTAAAACACCATCCGTTGGCACTTTATTCCAAATTCATCTTTCACAACTAATAAAAAATATCTACAACATCACACAGTTGTTTTCTAGGAACCATTTGCGATGAAAATATCTGGGTATATTTAAGTCTCCCTCCTTGAGCTTCGCCGGCTCGTCAGCTCTAGTGCCGGCAACCCCCGAATCCGCGAGTCCTGATCCCCATTCCCGCACCCCCTTCTTGCAAAGATGACCCCATGGAAACGCTTCGTGAAGGCCCGTACGATGGCCGCGTCCCCCCAAGCGCGGCCGCCTACACCAGGAGTGCCGCCGCATCCACATTGAGCACTTCCGCTTCCGTCGAGAGGGCGTCCGCGGCAGCCGACAGTGCAGCAGCAGCAGCAGCTGAGACGACTGCAGCTGCTACTGCGATGGTGGGTGCAAACGCTGAGAGCGCTCGAGCTGCCGTTCGTGCCGCTGATGTCGCCCTGGCCCAGGTCGAGGTCATCCACGCAAAGATCGAGGATGCACACGCCAAGATATTCCAGGCCACCTCGGACTCCAGCATGCAACCCATGTCTAAAAAAGGCGGCGGTGGCCATGGAGCACCTACTTCCTCATGCGGTCACCGAGCGGGAGCTGGAGATGCAGGAGGCGGCGCAGATCGAGGAGCGCCGGGAGGAGGAGTTGCGTGTGGCCGAGGTTGAGGTAGAGAAGAGTCTGTCCATCGAGGAATAGGCGGGGGAGTACCAACGCGAGCTCTGGCGCAGCGAATACTATGAGTACTACAACCATGAGGGCGGCGCCGAGGATGAGGACGAGGACGAGGACGCGGTCGACTTCAGCAAGGGGGACACGGAGTCCACCAACGGCGGCATGTCGCCAGGACAAGTCATCGACGTCTCATCTCACACCGGCGATGCATAGGCCGGCGCAGCGGTGGATTTTTTATTATGCGTACTTAGGCTTTGTTTTTAATGCTGGTCTTTTGTTAGAGCAATGTTTAGGTCAACTGGCTCAGTGTAATTACTGAAATTGCTCGATTCAGTAAGTGTGGTCTGTCTACTGTACACTCTTTTGTGTGCCTGAATTAGCAAGTGATGTTAAATTATGCAATGACGTACCCGGGGAAATTTCCACCAAAATTTGAATTCTCAAACACATCCCATGCGCATAAAGTAGAAGAATCATTTGCGATGCACACAATCGTTCAAAGTGAATGCTCCAGCGGCACCGCGTGCGTTCAAAGTGAATGTGCCCATGCCTTGATACCAAAATTTGAGTTATCAAACTCATCCCATGCGCGTAAAGCAGAAGAATCGTTTGCGATGCACACAATCATTCAAAGTGAATGGCCCGGCGGCACCGCGCGCAAAGTATCCCTCCACATTTCCAAAATTTTGGCCTACCACCAAAATATCTACCCCCGCCCCCTTCCCCCCTTCCCCACCCCCTTTTCTCCCCGACCACAAGTCACATTTCCCCTGTTTCCTCCTTCCTTCCTTCCGTCCTTCCTTCCATACTAAGCTATAGCTGCTTCCTCTCTCTCGCCGTCTCGCATCCTATCGCCGGGGTCGCCATGGTCTTCTTCAAAGACATTTCCAGCGGTTCCTCCTCTGGCGACTACTTGATACGTCTCCGGTATCTATAATTTTTGATTGTTCCATGCCAATATTATACAACTTTCATATACTTTTGGTAACTTCTTATACTATTTTTGGGACTAACATATTGATCCAGTGCCCACTGCTAGTTCCTATTTGTTGCATGTTTTTTGTTCCGCAGAAAATCCATATCAAACGGAGTCCAAATGGGATAAAAAATCACGGAATTTTTTTTGGAATATATGTGATATTTGGGAAGAATAATCAACGCGAGATGATGCCCGAGGGGGCCAAGAGGCAGGGGGGCAAGCCCCTAACCCTTGTGGCCACCCTGTAAGGCGGTTGGTGCCCTTCTTTTGCCGCAAGAAAGCCAATATCCGGGTACATATCATGTTAAAATTTCAGCCCAATCGAAGTTACGGATCTCAGGGAATATAATAAACGGTGAAAGTCCAGAATCTGGAACGCAGAAACAGAGAGAGACAGAGAGACAGATCCAATCTCGGAGGGGCTCTCGCCCCTCCGCCGCCATGGAGGCCATGGACCAGAGTGGAAATCCTTCTCCCATCCAGGGAGAAGGTCAAGGAAGAAGAAGAAGAAGAAGAAGAAGTGGGGGCCCTCTCCCACTCTCTCCCGGTGGCGCCAGAACGCCGCCGGGGCCATCATCGTGTGACGGCGATCTACACCAACACCTCTGTCATCTTTACCAACGTCTTCATCACCTTCCCCCATCTATCTACAGCGGCCCCCTCTCCCGCAACCCGCTGTACCATCTACTTGAACATGGTGCTTTATGCTTCATATTATCATCCAGTGATGTGTTGCCATCACTACAAAAAAAAGACATCCGTGACATTTTGGGCCGAACGAATTTTTTTTCTGTCATACATATGAAACTTCTATGACGAGAATTGTGACAAAACCCGGTATCATCATAGATGTGGCGAGCTCCTACTTCTATGACAAAAATCATGAAAGAAAATGGGCTTTTCGTCCTGGGCAGGCCGGAGACGCAGCTGCATGACAATCTTTGGGCCGTCCATGACGGAAAAATCCGTGGTAGAAGCGAGGGCGAGGAAAATTTCGGCGACTTCCCGGTTACGGTGGGAGGTCGGGGGCCGAGCGATGCGCTTTTTTCTCTTGTACACGTACGCGCATGTGTGCGAGGCGTTGGCTCTAACTGAACCCGAGCGAGGCGTTGGGCTCTAACTGAACCCGAGCGATTGCACTGCAGGCTACGCGTTACTGAACCCGAGCGATTGATCGATGGCTGTTAACTGAACCCGATCGAGTGATTCCTTCGCTACTGCTGCTAACTGAAGCCGCTCGATGCTGCCTCTGGGATGAACAGTGAGCGTTGCCGGGGGGGTTGGATGAACAGTGAGCGGTGGCTTTGCCTCTGGATGAACAAGACCCCGTGGTGTGGTGGAGGGCTGGATGAACAATAGACGGTGGAGAGGTGCCCGTGGAGGGGTGGTTGAACAGGACCCCGTGGTGTGCAGGGCTGGATGAACAGTACACGGTGGAGGGGTTCCCATGGAGGGGTGGTTGAACAGTAGCCGGTGGAGTAGCACGCGGTGGAGGCTGGAGGAGGTCGACGGCGGAGATGAACAGTGTCCTGTGGAGTCCCGTTTCGCGGTATGCCACACACCTCCCGATGAACAGGACCCCCGGTTCGACCGTAGCGCTCCAACACAAGTCCGTTTCGTCCGTTTTGCGGTACGCCACACCGCTCCCGATCAACAGGACCCCCGTTTCGACCGTAGGAGGTCTGTTTCGTACGTTTTGCGGTACGCCACACCCCTCCCGATCAACAGGACCTCTGTTTCGACCGTAGGAGGTCCGTTTCATCTATTTTGCGGTACGCCAGACCCCTCCTGATGAACAGGATCCTGTTTCGAACGTGGCCGGTCGAACACAAGGCCGTTTCCTCCATTGTGCAGTACGCCAGGCCTCGTTTCCATCGCCTGTTCCGTCCAAGCCCTCCCGATGAACACGACCATGCATTCCGTTCTGACCCAGCCGGTTGGCTCCCACGCGTACCGTTGCCTCCCAATGAACACGACGCATTCCGTTGCCTCCCCATGAACATGATGATGACACTGTTTCTCCGTTCCGACCCAGCCATGTACACGATTCCTGGCCGTACGTATGCGTGAGTAGGCGTTCGAGACCCCGCCCGTATATACACATACGTGGCCGTATTTTCTTTCTTGCACCATGGCCGCTGTATGTACATGTACATGCTGCGTGCGCGCCTCTACTACGACACGTACGCACCTCTACTACGACACGTGCGTGCCTCTACATCCACCAGTATATATGTACGTACACGTTCGCGACCAGAATGACAACGCTACGTACACTTCGACCAGGTGGGACCCGACTGCCAGGCACTTCCTTGCCTGAAAAGATGTAGCTGGTGGGTCCCAGCAGTCAGGGGGCGAATCGTTTTTTTTTTTTGCCCGGACGCACTTCCTTGCGCGCGAAGATGTAGCTGGTGGGTCCCAGCAGTCAGGGGGAAACGTTTTTTTTCGCGAAATACAGTGTCCCGTCCGGTGGGTCCCAGCTATCAGGTGAAGGAATCATTATTTTCCGCATAATAAGGAGGCACTTCCTTGCTCCGGCCGTGGACCCAGCTGTTAGCCTCTCCACGTACAGTCCATGTCCGATGGAAGTCGTTCCTTGACCACGTTGACCACGCCGCGCCAAGAGCACCAGGGCGGTGGACGACGGCGAGGCCTAGGAAGGGGACGACGGGGTGCCGGGGAAGACGCGACAGTGGAAGCCCGTGCGGAGAGGATTACGAGGGTTCACTGGTTCGGCCGCGGTGTGAGGCTGCCGTCGCCGCAGGGCCTGGCCAACGGTGGGAATAGTAGGGAGCGGTGAGGCCTCCATGGCAGCATAGCCGGCCATGGGAGGCAGGAGCATGCGGCACAAGCGGCGCTGCTTTGGGCGGCTAGAGCAAGAAGACCAGAGGTTGAAGAAGCATTACGGCCGTTGGATGGACATCGTACGGTCACTGGAGCTAGAATCGTTCATATTGACTAAAGTTGACAAAGGCCCCCGTCCTAGCCAACTTAGTAGGCCCACAAGTCAGCCTCTCACCATGGTGGGTCCCAGCTAGCAGGGGGAGTATTCATTTTTTGTGCTTAATAAGGAGGCACTTCCGGTGGGTCCGAGCTGACAGCGGGGGGAACATTTTTTTTTTTGCAAAATACGATGGCCCGTTCGGTGGGTCCCAGCAATCAGGGGGGAAACGTTTTTTTGGCGAAATAAGGTGGCCCATCCGGTGGGTCCCTGCTGTGAGGTGGAGGAATAATTATTTTGCGCGTAATAAGGAGGCACTACCTTGTGGCCGCCTAGACCCAGCTGTCAGCCTCTCCACGTACAGTACTCTTCCGATGGAAGCCAGTCGTTGACCATGTTGACCACACCGCGCCGAGAGCACCAGGGCAGTGGTTTGGACAACGGCGAGGCCTAGGAAGGGGATGGCGCGGAGCCGGGGAAGACGCAGCAGTGGAAGCCCGCGCGGAGAGGAGTACGAGGGTTCACTGGTTTGGGTGCGGTGTGACGCTGCCGTTGCCGCAAAATAACAGGGGGTGTGGGTGAGTAGAGGGATGGCCTGGCCAGTGGTGGGAGTAGTACGGGGCGGTGAGGCCTCCGTGGCATCACAGCCGGTCACGGGAGGCAGGAGCATGCGACACGACCGGCGCTGCTTTGGGCGGCTGGAGCAAGAAGACCAGAGGTTGAAGAAGCACTACGGCCGTTGGATGGACATCGTACGATCACTGCAGCTAGAATCGTTTATATTGACTAAGTTGACAAAGCCCTTGGTACGCGTCAACTTAGTAGGCCCACAGCTCGGATTTGGCAGAGAACATATAGCCCTTTTGCGATTTGTAAGAATGTACAACCCATTTTTTAATTCTAATGGAATTTACTACAGCCCATTACAGTTTGTTAAAAGTACAGCCCAACTTCTAGCTAGGACAACGATTAATAATTTCAAACAACCGCTCAAAACAGAATTCAAAAAAAATTCCCACATTTTGATGCGATCCGAAATATTTTTATCCAAAATTTCTAGTCAGGTTAAATATAATTTCAAAATAAAGTTGTATTACGTTAAAATCCAATGAAATATTGCGCGCGCAACAAGTAATGAAATTAAAATTTTAAATTCCAAAAATAATATATTTTTCAAACTAATTACGTGTTTGGTGCATAGTAACTGTCCAGTTATTATAATTACATCCCATTTATTATTTCTTAAAGTCTATTTTCTTTTTAAGCCTAATGCATACCTCCTAGGAAAGTTTGCAGCCCAGCGGGGCAGAGAATAACAAGTTGACCCGGATATTGTGTACAACTGTCGACCCAGTTGCATTGCTGATGTTGAAAAAAAGGCCTGTGTAGTACAGTACAACCTAACATGGTTACTCAACCCACATTCAGCGACACCGGAAAGGCCCAAACAAGGCTTCTGTACAACTTTTTGAAGTCACTGAGCTAAATTAATAACTTAAGAAAAAAGTTAGATTACAGTGGAACCTAATTAAAAGCTGTCACGAGCAAATAAATAATTCAACGGGTCCCACTTGTGCGTGTGCATGTGTGTGTGTGTGAGAGAGAGAGACCCACCGGTCGATGCTCGTAAATACATCTTTCAGCCATATGCATTGCTGATGCTCAGTAAAAACTTATATAGTTGACACAATCATATAGAACATCATAGCACATTGAACTTGCATACACAAATTTCACGCAGGCGGCACAATCAGGATGGAAGCAGTGGATCACTACGGGAAGGGCTATGTTGAAACCAATGAAGTCGTACATAATGGTTCATCGTCTTTATCAATGACGGGGAAATATCTTGAATGTTGTCCAAAGAAACCAGACAGACAACACAATAAGTTCTGCCGCCACATTAAGTTGACGTACAGCCCTTTCTAAAAAAGTTCAGGTACAAAATTAGAACATGTCACAATCAAATGTACTGGCATATCAGTGCTTCACACCCATAGCTCAGATTTAACTAGTATCTGACAAGATTCAGTTGTTACCTCAAATTAGAGCACATCCAGGCAGCCAGCCCTGCCTCTTCTCCCAAAGAAGCAATGGCCTCCGCCGTGCGATGGAGTAGGCCTTGTGCCATCCATCATTCCGAGCAACACGGGGAAAGTCTGACGTTGACTCCTGTAATGGACGTCGTCGACGGACCCTGGCACCAGCGGCGGCGGCAGGACTTCGATTGGTGGATTGACCACTTCTTTGACATGCACGAACACTCGATACAGGTACATCCCTAACGTGGTCCGTGGCGGCCTTGGTGGCGACGAATAGTACAACCCCAGTTCCTGCACCGGTATCTCAACACCAATCACCTTCGGTATGGTGGACGGCTTCTTCATCCATGCCATAACCGTCAGAGCCCAGCTGTCTGGAGGAACAAACATACTTACGAGGGCACCTCCAAGGTTGTTGATAAGCTCATTCATGGACTCACTGTTCCAAGCACGTCGAGGCATGCCATGGAAGGTAAGCTTTGTTAAAAACTCAAGCTTAGAGGGCACCGAGCCCCATCCTAGGTGCCACCGATCAAAGCTCACCAGAGCGCCATCGCAGAACAAACGCCAGGAAGATTTGAACACACGACTGCAGTCGAAAGTTGTCCGGAACCTGACGAAGAAATCAGCCGGTGGCGGACAGACTTCGATGAGCAAGTCACTTATTTGGATGTCGTGCACAATGCCAAGAGCTTTGACAAGGTTGTCCGGCGAGACGGGAGGCCGGTCGCCGTTGATGGTTACCATCAGCACTTTGCCGGCAAACTGGTCGTCAAGCGCCACCATGCCACTGTTGAGTGACAGCACACAGCGACCGAAGGCAGGATGAACCTTAGGATCTCCGGCTCGGAGATCCGCGTTGACCGGCGACATGATAGTGCGCTTGAGTACAGGGAGTACAGGAGGGGGATTTGGGGGAACTGGAGTAGGAATCGAGATTCCAGAGGTGGGGGAGGGGCGGGAGACTGGGGATGGAAAGGTAGCATGAATTTCAGGCAAGCGCCAATATGTTCTCGGCGCGCAAGCGCACGAAAACACCGGTGGCGCCCACATGTCGGCCTAAGAGTCCTTATTATTTCTTTTTTGGAGAGCCCGGCCTTTTTTTCCAGGATCTTTTGAGAGCCCGGCCTGAGAGTCATAATTGACCTGTTTGGCATTGCATTACTACTCGGCCCATATTCAACGACACCTCACTAGCCCAAACAAGTGTACATCATCGAAAAGACACTGAGCTCAAATTATATAACTTGAAAAAAGGAGATATACTCTGAACACTGGAGAAGGGTGATGCCCTCATTTAGCCCACGAGTAGTTCGAGACAATAAACAGTTCGAAACAACGATATATACAACATTCAAACACTGACTAGTGACTACTATTGACATAAACAGCAAGACATGATAGTTCATAAGAACTCTTGCTACACCATCAAAACGCACCCATCTGCAGCGCTCAGACTATCGTGATCCAGACGAGAATGACATTCTAAACAGAATCAACTATTACATAGTAAGAGTGACATAGACGAGGATGACTAAATGACAAGGAATATGCATAATAAAAGAAAGAACTACCCATCCAGAACCAGCAGCAAAGACAACAAAGTCATTCGAAGAGATGATCCAACACCATCATAATTTGCAGCCCCGCTTTAGCGACCAGTGAGTCGGAGACACCAGTACTCCACCCTTTCTATGCAACAGCCCAATTACCTATCAACCTGAAGGCTTGAACCACATCACTACCTGTCGTAATTGAGACATCTAAGGATCAAATTTAATCCGGATGCCTTTGTCATCCTCACCTTCTTTTGGCTGCAGGCTGTATCATTAATAATTAGGGGAGTTTGATCCCGAACTCCTAGGGCTCGCCGTGTAGACACAATTTTCCATAGCAAACAGAGCCTCTCTGCCATCAAGGTTCTTGCCAACGGTGATCTCCTGGTTAATCGAATAATTGAGTCCGAGAAACAGAGAGTGTGAACCAAGGCTGTTTACCCGCCTCCAACTAAAAAATCCGAAAGGCCCCAACAAGCTAGTATCCTGCTCATAGACGTAACAGCCACTGTCCGGATACTCACGTATTACACAGTCCTTGTATACAGTGGGGTTTTTGCAATATAACTTTTCCGGCTCATGTGTCCGAATGATCATCAGTCTTTTGCCGTCGTCTGATCGAGCGAGGAACCAGTTGTGCTTCCCTGTTTTTGGCCAAGGTGGTGTGATTACAAAGGGCAGTAACTGTAGGGACACTGCATCATATCAAAAAGGACATGCATTGTTAATGTAAGATCAGCATTGTTCAGAGTATGAGTAGGATAATGCAAGAAATAGTATTGATATGTCCCTGTTGGAACTGGGAGGAAAATACACGGAAATGTATACTGGGTTCGAAAATATAGAAGTGACATGCATGGTTATACTCATGTTATCTCGCAATCGATTCTTCACAGGAAACTACCATGTCATGCATGTTATGTAATCATGTTCTGTCCTCACAAACAAATTCTTCAAGGTAACTAACAGACCATGCATTGTTATATACTCGTGTTCTGTGGGCAAAAAATTTGTGAGGATATTATTCTAGCCATTGATTGCTAAAGGGCGAATATAGGTATGTACACATGGTAAGCATTGCAGGATTTCACTAGTTCCAAATATAGAGTTCTCCATATGCAGATTTACTTCCCTAATGTATGGTTAGATGAAACCAACAGTGTGGTGCATGTTTCTACATCATGAAAATGAGGAAACTAACATGGCCATTGATACACACTCATATTTAGTAGTAGTATATAGATTATTGTAAAATAAGGATAATATCCATATATTCCTAACCGTTTGATTATTCAGGGTACAAATTGATGACATGGTCACAATCGCATGAATTAACTCATTCCAAATATAGCTGATTTACGGCGTCTCTAATACATTGCCATAGTTCTACTCAAATTATTCTCACATAGGGATATGCCAATCATCACAAAAAGTTCAAATAGTGTCATGGCGTCATCATTAACATGAGACGGAAACAACTTACACGCGCCATCCCAGCAATATGTGGTGCCATCTACTTTGTCAATCGCGTAGATGATGCCATTGTGTTCAATAGCATCACAGAAGTGTGTATCAGCTTTGACGATGATCCACTTCGAGCCGAGTTGTCTCCAGCTAAAGAAGGCACCGGCGTAAAGATAGGCGAGTCCACCGTCGAACAAGGCAATTAGCTTGAAGTCTGCATAATTCGCATGTCGTGTGGGCACTTGGCAGATTACAATCTTCTGCAAAACAAGGTCCGTCCAACTGACGTAGTAATCTAGATGACTTGGACCGTGATGGTAATACTCTATATAATCCAACGGAGGAAGGATAATCTCATGGGTGGTATGGAAGTTCACGAGCACCAACTTTTTACCGTCTTCTCTGAAGGCAGCCATCCAGTGGGGGTTCATGCCGACCCAGTACATACCTGCCAAGAAGTTTCGGGCGATGGTGATCTGATCGATGTCGAGGGAAATGATGTACGGCGACCCACTACATACCTGCAAAGAAGTTCCGGCTAATGGAGATCGGATTGAAGTCGAGGGGCATCATGCACGCCTCCGTATCATGGTGAGCCAATCTCGCAAGACCAGATAGCAGCAAGCAGGGTGTCTTGAAAATCTTAGGCCTCGCTTTGACGATGGGCGTGTGCATGTCCCTCGAGCATGCGGCCAGCCGCAGGGCGCTCAACATATACATACACGAACAACAGAGGTCGAGGATGTCACTGGGGAGATTGCTCCAATCGTGGCTCATATGGATGCTGCACGGTTCGCGTTCGGCCATGGTGGAGTTTGGAAGGGGGCTTGATTTATGGGGGAGAAGGGTGTCGGTGCTGGAGCGGCTAGCGAGGGAATAGTGGTACTAGGGGAGGCGAGTGAGGCGACGGTACACGGGGGCACAGTGAGATGGAGACGGAGACGGAGACGGAGAAGGAGATGGAGATGGAGTGGTGCTATGGGAGCGGAGAGGGAGACGAGGCGAGGCGCCAATGTGCTGTACAGCGGCGGTGACGGACTGCACAGTGCACAGGGTGAGGCTGACTTTGGTAACCCGAACACGCCGCCTGGACTAGTGTCAGGCGCAGGGTGTTGTCACTTCACTGTGAGGACCAGATGAATAGTATTTTGACCATCAAGTGTACCACAGTTGTACTACTACTAGTAGTAGTAGTAGGAACATGAGTACTCCAGTATATTGTACTCCCTCAGTTTCTTTTTACTCCGCGTATAAGATTTGGTCAAAGTCAAACTATACAAAATTTGACCAAATTTATATCAAAAAATAAAACATCTACAATACTAAAACTATATAGTATGAAAATACACTTCAGGGTGCATTTGATAATGTTGATATCATATTGTGAATGTTCATCTTTTTTAATATAAAGTTAGTCAAACTTTACAAAGCTTGACTTTGACCAAACCTTGTATGCAGACTAAAAAGAAATAGAGGGAGTATAGCGGAAATAGGTCTCCCGTGCTAGCATGCCTGTTCACTTCATCGTTCAGGTATCATCCATATTGCGAGAAGAACCAAATTCTCATGCATGCCCAATCGACGCCCTGCCGCGATGCATGCAATGGTCGTTCTGGAGCATCAAGGACGGCATGCAGATCGTTCCGTACTTGAGAAGAGGAAAAAGGGAAAGGTAGAACGCGGCAGCAGAGGAAGAGAACGCTGGCTAACAAGGCTGGGAGGGGATCGAGCAAGAAGTTAATGCTCCATGCCTAAAGGTTTTGGGAAAACCTGATTTTTATAAGGTGACTTATACTCACCTAAATGGAGGGAGTATTCCTTAACCAGAGAATGTTGTGTCTCCCACTCACGCGCTCAAAAAAAAAACTACGACACATTTTTTATTTGTTTGCATAGGTCCCACCTATTAGGAAGGATGGGCACGTACATGAACAGGTACGACTAATCAGTCTATCAGCATAGCCTTTTCGTTTAGTCTACCTAGCCGTCTAATCAACTGCCTGCATGCCACTTCTCCCATTTACTTCTCCATCGGGAACCGATTCTCCTTGGCTTCTTCACCTCCCCTTCGTCTTCATTTGCATCCAAACCCCACTGTGTTCACATTGTTTAAACCTCTTTAAATAATCATCTACTACTTCAGTTAGACTAGCCATCTAATCCTAATTCTCCAAACCATAGCCCTCCGTTCCAGCGGTTCCAAATGGCAAAAGAGATCGAGATGCAAGTTTTTAGCATCCAACATGTCCTCGTCGAAGGCTCGACGTGCATAGTTGCCACCGTCACTGTCCACACAAGGGTTGTTCGGCAGTGGATCAACAATGTATCCAACTCCCTCGAAAAGGTAGAGACGAGGGTCATCGGTCTCGACGCAGAGTACACAGAGCGTGCCCCTAGGAGGATCCAGCACGCCGCCGTCCTTCAGTTGTTCCTCGAAGATGATGTTTTGGTGTACCACATCATACACTCGCCCTCCATACCAGGTGAGCTTCATGATTTCTTGTCTCGGGAGGACGTATACTTCTGTGGGGCAGCCATTGAAGGGGACAAACAGAAGCTGGAGCCGTACAACCTTGATTTGAAAAGCATCGCTGACCTACAAACTAGAATCAAAATTCCTGTAGAAGATTGTATTAAATAGACACCATCCCTATTCGACGTAGCAAATTTCGTGCTCGGTACAAATCTTCAGAAGGGTGACGAGACGGTGGCATTAAGGTCGTATGGATGGGAGAATTATCCCTTGACGTACGAGCAGATAAAATATGCTGCCCTCGATGCCCGTGTGAGTTTCGAGATAGCTGCAAGGTCCAAAGAGCTTGTTGCAAAGCCGTCTCCCATAGAGAAGAAGAAGAAGAAGAAGAAGAAGAAGAAGAAGAAGAAGAAGAAGAAGAAGAAGAAGAAGAAGAAGAAGAAGAAGAAGAAGAAGAAGAAGAAGAAGAAAAGGCTGCACCAGCAGGAGGGCATTATGGATGGATGAACTATTTCCTCTCTTGTAAAAAAAATTATTCCCTCTCGGTGTATATTGATATAGATGGACTATTTCGATGGTGTGCATGTCTTTGGAATAGAGTAGTAGCGTGGGTACGCTTGACTATAAGGAAATATTTATCCGCATATATAGCTTTCTCTGCTACTCCTTCCAGTGATCGGTATGCAGTGCATGTGTCCGTAGACATGACAGCTTGTCCATGGAAGTTCAACTACGGCGACCATCACGTTTCATCTCGCGATTCCCACGATGCCTCTCCAACCCACGGCACCACGCCCCCCGACGTGCGCCTCACCCCTCTCGGCCGCACCGCCCCTCTGCCTTTGTGTGCATGACATGTGCGCCACCTAAAATGTGGCGAGCATCAAGTTTCTACCATAGCCACCCGCGATTCCCACGATGCCGCTCGAACCCATGAAACCACACGTCCCCCGACCAATGGCTCACCCCTCTTGGCCCCACTGCCCCTCTGCCTACGGGAGCATTACATGTGGACCAGTAACCTATCGAATCCACATGTTATTGACTCAAATGTAGGTGTAGTAAGGCGCTGAAGCTCAGTCCCGACGGCCCTGAGAGGAAAATGTAACTCCTGCACCAGGGCTTGTGGTGCTCCTGCAGCACGAACTCGTGCCAAACTCGAGATTTGTTTCTTTACTATACATGCATGCAATGATTTCATGGACATTGTAATCTCAACATGTGATGGGGAGCTCTAAATTTGAATTTGAAACTTACAAAATGAAAAGATTCAAAACAAATAAACTGGGAGAGAGGGAGTACATCATAGGATGTGTCCCATACAAAATAAGTCCCCTGGTATGTCACCGCGAAGATGCGGTTAGAAAGGAGCACAACGTCTTCCTACTCGTACGGCAACAAATCGGCCGCAAACAGCATGGTCCGCCTTTGACCGCCATGTGCAAGGTTCGTGCTATCTTATTCAATCTCACCGTGGTTCCATCGTACCAATTCATGCGGTGGCCCATTGCATGGATGATCCCAATGTTGGACAAAGGTTCTACGGGAACGGTGTCACCGTTGTAAATGTTATGCAAATTGATGTTGGTACCCTCCCGTACATATGCAAGCCAATCTCCACTCGCACCAAGCCTAACCTGTGAAACAGTGTGCAGGGGGAGAATTAGGAAATGGACACGGAAGTAGCCTTTAGAATGCATGTACTACGTGATCAAACTCATCTTACCTGCTCATCGGAGGAAATCCGAGTGCCCCTCAACGTCGGCATCTCAAGGGGCATCAACTTGCAACCACGGCCACGACGCGCTGGAGAGACCCCCATGGAAACATCCTCGTGCGTTCCATGGAACATCAAGATGCATTTGTATGAGTAGTTTATCTTGTGAGAGAAAAGGATGAACGAGGGAAGGCCTCTAGAGATAGAGATGGACACTACTACTACCAATGTGCTGGCCCGTGCATTGCAATGGATCCAAAGTAGTAGAATAATACTTGTTCACGTGTGCTTGAAATATAAACACTCTAATTTTGATACACATGTGTCAGCAGACATGACAACTTGTCCATGGAAGTTGAACCACGGCGATCATCACGTTTCTTGTTTCTACCACTGCCACACCCACACACGATTCCCACGACGCGGCTCCAACCCACGGCACGACGTCCCCTGACGTGGACATGGATCCTCTGACGTGGCTATCACTGGCTTGCCCTGCCTTTCCTTCACTGACAGGTGGGACCCACGCTTATGGGTCCCACATGTCAGTGACAAAATGGTAGGATTGTTCGCGTCAGCGGATCCTCATCCCCTCGACGTGCCCCTCATCCCTCTCGGCCCCACCGCTCCTCTGCCTTTGTGTGCATGACATGCGCGCCATCTGAACTGCAGTGACCATCAACTTTCTACCACAGACACACCCGATTGGATGCGGTTTGCCTGCTCCGCTGCTGTGCTCTGATCCGTACTCCCGCACCATCGAATTTTCATCCAGCGGCTGTGACACATTTCGTCCCGGGCATCAATCCTCAGCTGGAGTACTTATGTACTACAGGTAGTACCCGCCGGTGTGGCCATCTACGCCTCGTAATGCCCCGACGCCCAGCTGTGGCACCCTCGCCACGGCCATGCCATCACCGGCCGGTTCATCTCGAACGAGTGAGTCGCAAACCACGCCACCACCATGAGAATGACATGTGGGCCAGCCGCATTTAAGGTCCGCATGTCATTGACTCATAGGCCGGGCACTAAGCCACTGAAGTTTGGTCTCGTGGGCCCCGAGAGGGAAATGTAACTCCTGCGGCAGGCCTTGTGGTGCTCCCGCAGTACGAGCTCGTGCCAAAACTGGAATTTGTTTCTTACTACTACCAACTAGTACTAGTAAGGTACACGTGCATTGCACGCATGAGATTCTGGTGGTTTGTGCATTATGCTTCTACATGTGGAGCTTTCTGGATTCTAACATGTGGCAAAATCTGGTGGAATGTAAAGTTAGGCAAGTTTGATTAACTTAGGTGAGTGTTTGGTTCAAGCCACACCTTAGGCAAGCCACACTAAGGCCCCACATGGCATACACACAAAAAATGTGGCAAGATTCCCTTAGGCTTGCCAACTTGTGGCTCTCATTTTGAAGAACTAATAACTTTGCCTAGGCTTAGTTGTGGCAAAGTTAGTCATGAATTAAGTTCAACCATGGAGTCTTCTAGATTATACATGTGGCAGAATCTGCTGGATGATATCCAACGACTAGTAGTGCTCAGATTTGCCTTCTTTGTACCGTCGGATTGGCTTCATCCAACGACCAACTTTCAAAGTTTTTCACACACTATATAGGGGGTATAGATATAGATGTGCCGGTCCGTTGCAATGGATCCAAAGTATATCTATTTAGTGGAGTGCACTCTAAACACATTATCTATTTATTTTCTCTAACCTTCCGTAGCCATGCAACCAAGCCACATAAGCTTCATGGGTGCCCCCCACATCATATTATTCATACTACGTTGATTGTAAAAAAGATAAATCACCCAAAACAAGATCTTCCCGTTTTTTGTTCCTACGATGTTGTGCCGTGCACGTACCTACTAGTTGTATAGTGGTAGTACTAGTAATATAGTATTAGGAGTAAAAACTTGGTACTAGTAGGAGTAGTACTAGTACGGAATGCTCCTACTCTATCAACGAGCCCCGCCTGACACCAAATTTCTTTGCTTCCGTGCTACAGCTAGATCTTCCCCTCGTTTCTATTTTCCAACCCGGCAGTGGGCGGGGTGTCGGTTTGCTCAACGGCAGTCCCACATGAAAGTGAAAATGCTAGGCAACACGCCTTCCCTAAGCTATGTGTCGTGCCGGACGGGCCGTGTTGTACTCCCGATTCCTGGATGTGTGGGGGTGCGACGCGAACGCGGCAGGCCTTTTCCTTTTACCAGCAATTTGCCCGTGCGTCGCGACGGATCCAAAGTAGTACAATAGTAGTATTTGTTGACAAACTTGAAAGAAATCACTATTGTTTTGATATACTCCTAATATATTACTCCCTCCGTACCTAAATATTTGTCTTTTTTGAGATTTCAAATGGACTATCACATACGGATTATATATACATATTCTACTGTTTCTAGCAAGATGCCCGTGCGTTGCACGAAGTTGATGGAAAAGGTAAGCACAACTTATAAATTGACGGATGGAGTACTAGTTACAGTGATGCATATAATTAAGCAAAGGGATCGCACATGTCGGTATTGACTGGAACGAGAATGCAACAGCACAATAAGAATTAAGGCCACGATGATGCGATCGCAGTGGTGGTTACAAAAGGCAAGAAGAAAGATGGATCCACGAAAGTACGACCTCCTCCTCCTTAACTTAGTGTGCCGGGCCACCGACCGGCGGCTTTTGTGGCGAGGTCGAGGTGCTTCTCAGCAAAGGCATCCAAGGCTTCCAGCCGGTTGAGGAAGGCCAACGTCGTAGCGTCCTCGCTGGCCTTGTAGATACCTATGTACACGATTTGCTCATACACGTGGATGTGTAGGTCGATGAATTCTTGCAGGGCGAGGTGCCTCGCGGTGAGCGCGACCTCCAGGTGGACATTCTTCGCGGCGTTGGCGGGCAGTCGCGGGGCCACCAGTGCTTGAAAGAGGTTCCGGCCATGGAGGCCGATTAGGGTGGCAGGCAATGAGGAGCCCGGGCACGCGCGCTGGAGGAGTACGACGATGTCGTCCGCGAGCTTCTTGAGGACGATGAACTTGTTGCTGGTGGCAACGATCATCTGGTCCAACTAAGAGTCATAGTTGGCGTCGACGGCGGCCATCCACCAGCCGGTCTCCAACACCATCTGGAGACGATCCTCGGCGCCATGCCGCAGGCCGGTGTCGTGGACCATCTGGCACAGCCGCTGGCTGCTCACGCGCATCGCCGACATGGGTCTGGAGTGAGCTCTTTTGTGCTTAGTGTAGGTGCTTAGGCAAATGCTTAGGTGCGTATGATGTGGTAGATGCATTGGAATGGAGGGGCGCCTTTATATGAGGGCAATGAGGGCAAACTGCGTTGCATTCACACCGTGCAGCCTCTTTTCCCAGACCTCCTCCCATTACTTCCCTCATGCATTAATTGAAGGAGGATGCATTGGCTGTTCAACATATCGGGAACAGCTATTCCCTCCCTCGTCTGCATTAAAGCCGTATCGGGAACTGCGCCGCCCGCTGCACGCTCGGCGCCTTTTTAATAGTACTATATGCATAATTTGGCGACGAGCGCTCTCTATATGTACCACCTTTTTTTAATTTCAAGTTTTGCTCCATGGCGCAATCCATCGATGCTGTACTACTATACAAAAGTGGAGTATATACATTTTTTAAAAGGCTAGAGGGTGGGGCAGTCTAGCTCGGTCGGTTTCACGAGAGGCGAGGGCCTTTGTGATTTGACGTCTCATTACTGCTGTCAAATCGAATAGTACTGCGCCGCCCACTGCGCGCCCGACGCCTCCATTAAACCCCTACGTTACACCCGCATGCAAACCGAGAATCCTACTCCGGCCACACGTCCGTTCATGAGCGGGCCGGAATTAAACGCAACACCGGCCGAGCTCCTCCTGTTCGCCCTCAGTTTAAACGAGGCCAGACGCCGGCCAAGCTCCTACTATCCGCCCTCTATTTACACGAGGGCAGACAGATAGCCGGCAAGAATCGCACCACTCCGCCGCTCCCCCATCTCCTCCTTCACCATTTTCTCCACTCTTTCGATGGCTTCCGATGAGCCGTTCTCCAGCATATTACCCAGCTGGGTGGCCCGCTGAGCCCTCCGGATACGGGCGAGGCTGCTCAGTGCTTCACCAACCTCGCTTAGCCCGACGGAGCCAGTTGCCGCCCCAAGCAGGCGCGTGGTTCAGCAACTCGCTGCTCCAGTTCAGCTTGATGAGGAGTGGCGAGTTGCTCCATGCCAGCACGGCGGCGAGCATGCCGGTACGGGCGCCCTCGCTGCCGCGTCATACCGCGCCTCCCATGCCCGCGGCAGCGCCATGTAGGCAGAGACAGAAGCCGGGTGCGTGGAGAGCGACGAGTGGGTGGCCAGCTTCTCCGTGTCTGCCACCATCATGGAGGAGAAGTAGAACACGGGAGGCCGCCGCCACTTGGGACCCATGAAGGCCACCGCCGAGGCGACGACCGCGGATTCAGGTGGTTTCTTTGCTGCTTTGTCTCTTCCGAGGACCTTCGTCGACCCCGCAAGTATCTGACGGACATGAGGAAGACAAAGGGATCCTCGGGCGGCCATTTAGAACTAAAATAAGTCTAGATAAATCCATTTCTAGGACAAGTATTTCCGGCGTATTAATTATACAAGAGAGCCGAATTGGCACCTCTTAGTTCATGTAAATGTAATGAAACCCATCATATTTATATGAAGATATGGCTTTTTTATACAAAATCCTTCATGCTTATATAAAATCAGTCCATGTTTGCACGAATTTCATCTGGTTGGTTAGAGTTGTAAAAATGTATGCCGCTGGTGATGTCGTCCTCCACTTAAGGAAGCGGGAGGAAATTTGCCGGCTGCCATTGGAGATGCTCTTTATGCTGGAAATAATAGAGTGACATCCAATCCATTTGAGTTAATTGCTTGTATGATTGTCCCTCTATAAAAAGTTAATTGCATGTACAGTATACACGTGACTTGCAGGGTGGCTACAACTTCGTACAGAAAGTTAAAAAGAAACAAGTCCATCCTTAATCTTGTATTCTAAGTACTCTGTGGGTTCCACTGTCAGTACAGTAGCGAAAGAAGTATATATTAAATAAGTAGAGTAATATATAATATAAAAATATAAAGTTAAAAGACAGAATTCGAACTCATGTCACCGCGTTGCGAGCATCCGGCCCTAACCAGCCCAGCACATTTTTGTTGTAGACCATGCTGGAGATATATCTCCATGTATACTATTATATATACTCCATTCGTTCCTAAATATTTGTCTTTTTCAGATTTCAAATGGACTACCACATACTGATGTGTATGTAGACATATTTTAGAGTGTAGATTCACTCATTTTGCTCCGTATGTCTTTTCAGGAAGGGGTCAGATTTGTCCTTGATTTATTTATGAGGTATCCAGATGGCACTGCACGGCCAAGAAAAGAGGGTAACATCAAAATTATGGACTACTTTTTTGAGTATGTTGGTAAGGTCCGGTCATAGTCACTTGTTGAAATCTCCAAAAAGACAAATACTCCCTCCGTCCGGAAATACTTGTCATCAAAATGGATAAAAGGAAATGTATCTAGACATATTTTAGTTTTAGATACATCTCTTTTTATCCATTTTGATGACAATTATTTTCGGATGGAGGGAGTAGAAAACATAGTTGGTGATGATGGTGTGCGTGCCATTCTGCCATATATGCCGTCGGATTTATATCTAACGGATAGGAAAGAAACTATGGCAATTTTGCAAAAATATACCCACTCGTCTCTCCACGTTCACAAATAAGGCCTTCCCTCATTCAACCTTTTCTCTCACAAGATAAACTACTCATACAAATGCATCTCGATGTTCCGTGCAACGCATGGGTAGCTAGCTAATTTCTTTTAAAATAGTTGCTGTGATAATTGGGTTGAAGTGATATATTTTATGTCTTCCCCGAATGATTTCAGATTCACTAGTAGTAACAAAGAAAAGGTTGCCTTGTTAATTAACAGAAAACAGGGTGAAAACTATCACATGAGGCCGGTAAAAACAAGGCACACTGGGTTCAGCGTCATCGTCACTACAGCTGTGCGCGCGCGAGAAGTCTACATATCGAGGGGGCTACCGAGCGAGGCACCGAGACACAATGTTTGAGAGAGAAACCAATTGACAGATTATGATCAGATCAAGTTGTCACCCTTCTGCTGTCATTGTGGAGGGGGGGGGAGGGAGAGAAAGACGTATCGAGAGTGTGCGCGGTAGGCACGGAGGCACAACTAGAGTGTGTGTGTGTGTGTGTTTGAAAGAGGAGTAGATAGATTATTATCAAGATCGATGTGCCACCCTACTCCTTCAGTGCCGGGTATTGTGTGTGTGTATGTTTGAGAGAGAAGCCAGTCGATAGATTAGTATCAAGATCGAGGTGTCACCCTACTCCTTCGGTGTTGGGAAGTGTGGGTGTGTGGGGGGGCAGTGACACTCACATATCTCTACTCTTATAAAAAAACTGAGTTGGTGATGATGGTGTTCCTGCCATCCTGCAATATAGGCCATCCGATTTAGATCCGACGGACAAGAAGGAAACTATGGCAATTTTGCAAAAAGATACCCACACCCCTCTCCGCATTTTCAAATAAGCCATTCCCTCATTCATCCTTTTCTCCCACAAGATAAACTTCTCATACAAATGCATCTTGATGTTCCATGCAACGCATGGGCATCTTGCTAGTAGGGAGAAGGAGTTTGTGTGACACATATCTAGCTATATTAAGGGATAGGTAGATAGCATATGTGTGAGAGACATTATTATACTTTGAGACATTACTGGCTATGGGTGGGCGGAATTAAAGGGGTGGCCGTGTTAGACATAAAGAGCGTGTGTGTTTCTGTGTTAGAGACTTGTAGGACGGGGTAGAAAGACGAATTTAACCCTGACGGAGGGAGAGAAATACACGAAGTGCGCGTGTGTGATTCCGATGCCCACAGGTAAATGAGATATGTATGCGTGTGAGAGAGATTGCACAATTCATTCAAGTATCACTATCTAGCGATCGTGGACGTGCATCGCTTGAACATAAGTCAATATATACTTCGTATCGTGGCCAAAGGTACAATATCGATTCAACGCTATAAAGATTGGACACTCACATATCACATTTTTTTCTATTTAAATAAACCTTTTCAGTTGTGCCTGCCAAAGTTACAATGATGTTTCTTCAAACAACCAATGTAGCTATCATGTACATGCACCATTGTTACTCTTGCATTCAAATTCATTAGTCTTGGATGATTTAAGTTTCTATTTTGAAGTAATATATGTAATATTCATATATGAATTCAACGGGTACGCAATTTATGAAATGGAGGCTATGTAATCATATGAGGTAACACTTTTAAGTAGCTGACTACAATATCCATTTCTTTTTGTGCGCCTCTACACTAACACATCAATGCATTATGTTTAAAGTAAATAACCAATGTCACTAAATTATCTATTTACACGAGAAATACATAGCCTGAGCGTTTGATACCTTTTTTCTGAATGCGCCACTACACCCGTACGATTGGCCGCGCCCGTGTGAACGTCCAAGTTATCGGCGCATCATCCCAAGTTATTGTCTTTTTTTTCTGGGGTGGACTTCACACCAGTTATTAACTGCTGACGCGTTCCCCGTGTACACAGTCTAGCATGACCTTCCCACTAGCACGGTCCAAAATTAGTTGAAATTGGATACGAACGATCCTGCGGGCGGCAAAATCTCCCGCCTCCTTCTAAAATTTCCGCCACCTTAGTATTTATCATGCGAAATCCCCTTTTGTCCTTGGTGCACGAAGACCAACAGTTACAATACCGCCCTCATCTACATGATAGGTCGGGGCTGCTTTGGTAACTTCCGGTTCCCCCACTACACGGCACCCCCATTTCCTCTCCCCTCCCGCAAGAACGACTAACTCCACAGCACCAGAGCATCTTACATCACGCCGTCCGTACTTCATCGCCCGTTCTCCCCTCCCCTCTCGAAACCCTAGACTGCTCATCCACCACCGTACCATAGCCCATTCACTGCCAGCGGCATCCACCTTGGCAGATCTGCTTCTGCGGCCGCATCTACCCCTCCCACCTCCCCTAGAAACAAGTATACTGCTCATCCACCACTGTACCACAGCCCATTCAGTGTCGGCCTTGTCCACGGTGCCGGATCTGCTTCGCCGGTACTCTCGTCAACCGCCGCGCATCTGCAGCGGCTCATTCGTACTGCCCGCTGGAGATGCTTCGTCCACACCCCCCGGAGCCACCCCACCGACGCCCCCGTCGACGGCCTCTGATCCTCTTCGCCGACACCTTCCTCAACCCTACCGGAGCCGCTTCGCCGACACCTTCCTCAACCCTACCAGAACCGCTTCACCGACACCATCGTCAACCCTACCGGTGTAGCTTCGCCTATACCATTCTCAACCCTACCAGGGCCGCTGTGCCAACTCACAAGTCCACGGCCTCAGATCCGCTTCCCCGCACCCTCATCCAACCTACCGGAGCAGCTTATGACGC
Source organism: Triticum urartu (assembly GCF_003073215.2). Taxonomy (NCBI): domain Eukaryota; kingdom Viridiplantae; phylum Streptophyta; class Magnoliopsida; order Poales; family Poaceae; genus Triticum; species Triticum urartu. The sequence continues at coordinate 578,731,830 of NC_053028.1, forward strand.
CCCGTCCATGGCCGCAGATCTGCATCGTCAACACCACCCATAACCCAACCACCGGAGCAGCTTCTGACGCCCCGTCCACGGCTGCTATCCGCATCGTCGACACCATCCTTAACCCAACCACCGGAGCAGCTTCTGACGCCACGTCCACGGCCGCAGATCTGCGTCATCGACACCATCTTTAACCCAACCACCGGAGCAGCTTCACCTACGCCCTTGTCCACGACCACAGATCCGCTTCGCCCACACCGTAGTCCACCCTACCGGAGCCGCTCCACAAACACCCTACTCGACGGTTCTAGATCTCCTTACCGGACCCCGACAGCCAGCGTAGCGTCATCACCCTCGATGTTTCTAACCTGATTCCCACCGTCTGGAGAGATGCCAAGCACCCGCCACGGCCTAGGTACTTGTCACCTTTAAACCCGTCCAACATCACCTACCCGATGTACTTCAAATATACTAACCGGTCGCTGTTACATGTTATGCAGCTGGCAAAAACTACAAGGACGATATTTCTTCTGGATCTAACAGCTTGGCCAACCAAGATCCTGGACTAAGGCATTGCTATGATCTTGTAAGCGCGTCTCTCTCTCTTGTATTGTTCTGTGCCTGCCTACGTGCTTTGCTAGGATTTTTGACCAGTAATCCCTTTGTGCAGACAATGATTTCTACTACTAGCTGCTAAATTAGATATGTAGATGTCATACATGATACTACCTCGTACCTCCGTTCCTAAATATAAGTCTTTCTAGAGATTCCACTATAGGCTACATACGGAGCAAAATGAGTGAATCTACACTCGAAAATGCATCTATATACATCTGTATGTGGTCCATACTGGAATCTCTACAAAGACATATATTTACGAACAGGGGCAGTACATTACACAAAATCGTAGGTGGCATGTAGGAATTCCAGTGCACTACATTAGGCTCCCTTAGAGTGCCTGCTAGTCCAGCATACAGAGTCATGGCTAGTTTATGGTACGCACACAATTGTTAATTGGTGGTTTAAATATGCGCAAGGGATATGCAATGTAGTATCATGTAGAGATGTCTGAAATTAGCCGTGTCAACTTGCAGATAGGGTTACACAATGAAAAGGTACAAGATGTATGTGGCAATTTCATGGAACATCGCAAAAAAAGGAGAGGCAGCGGTGAGCCTATACAGTGTGCTATGGTACGTCACTCCTCCATTGCAATCACCGTGACATGTTATTTGTATGCCAGTTCTATTAGCCAAGTTTCTTAGGGACAGTTATTATGAGTTATGCTAAGAAAATAAGCACCTGTGAATATAAGCTCCATGTAATAAGCCAACCAGTTCTTTTCATTGCGTTTTCAGCTTATCTTTGGTATGATCAGTGGAAAGTCTAGATTGCATTATTTTTTTCATTTTGCTGCCCATATGGAAATTAACTTGACTTGCAAACATGACAAATTGAACCCAGTGCAGTAATTAATATGATTGGAAAACAGACCATCACTATTTGCTCAAAATGCAAATACAAAGATACCATCTACTAGGCACAATCTACTCTGGTCAATGTTTTCCCATTGCCTAATTTAAACGAAGAATGCATGACCCACATTTAAATGAAGAACAATTATTTATTGAAATTTGATGGTCCAAGTGGCTGGTTATTATCCTATAGCAGCACCACCTGAAAGCATCATATAGTAGCAGCAGCTCATAGCAACTCATCATACAGCACCAGCAGTTTGCAATTCATCATATACCAACAGTAGCTCATAGCAATTCATCATATAGCAGCAGCAGGAGCAGCTCATAGCAATTCATCATATAGCAGTTGCAGGAGCAGCTTGTAGCAACTCATCATATTGCAGCAGCAGTAGTTCATAGCAATTCATCATATAGCAGCAGAAGCTCATAGCAACTCATCATACAGCAGCAACAGCTCATATCAATTCATCATATAGTAGCAGCAGGAGCAGCTCATAGCAATGCGTCATATAGCAGCAGCAGAAGCAGCTCATAGCAATTCATCGTATAGTGGATCAGAATGAAAATTTGGCAAAAAATCAGAGGAGATCCTCACCTTGTTGGATGAGCTCATCCTTCAACAGCACCTCAAGGCCATGGCCTGGGAGGAGGGGAGGGGGAATAAGGTGCCTTCTGCCATAGTGTGGCATCAGCCATAGTTGTGCAGCGCCCGCCGGAGTAGTGCGTTGGACGAACCACAGTGGAGCAGCTGCTGGAGACCATGAGAATGAGGGGCGGCGCCAGAGGGAGGAGCAGCCAGGGAGATTTGCCGCGTCCCGCCGGCCATGTAGCCTAGCTGGACATAGCATCGTCGAGGACCAGGCCAGATGGGACCAGTGGCGACGGCTCGCTGGAGGAACCCTAGTGTTGCAGGCAGGGGATCGAGGTAGAGGGAAATGGGAGAGGAGATGCAAGCGGGCAGGGCAATGAATTCTTGCATGTTTGTTTTTACTTGAGGGTCAGGTGTGACACAGGCATCAGTAGTTCATTTTGAGTGTAATATAGGCAGACAACAAAGTCATTTCACTATTCCCCTTCCCTTTAATTGTTAGTGAGGTTCTACCCAAAACACCCCCCTCCAAAGCGAAATTAGTTAAGCCCAAGCCCATAACTCAAAAATGACTTCTTTACATCTTTTATGGCTTATTTTGACAATATGCCCTGAAAAGGCGGAATCGAACTGGCCCTTAACCTGCAATTCAATTGTGCGTGCAATGATGAATAACTCCTGCCTGCTATCTGTACATTTAGGCATCATCATACATGGCATAACATAATACATGTGCATTCCATTGTAGAATCTGGAATATGCAATGTTTATGTTAGTTCATACGTTGCACATGATTTTAAATGCCCCTTAAATCTGGTCAGGCAAGTGATGGTCTTTAAGCCTCCTTCTTTGCTTCTTTTCTTGATATGTAAGATTTGCTCACACATCTGTTCAATTGCTTGTTTGCATCAGCCAGCCATACTAGGATATTTGCTTTCATTACTTGTTGTTCTTGACATAACACTCTAACAGAGCTTGTCAATGATTTAAACACTAAGGGCTGCTATAGTGGGGCCTTGTCTAACTCATAGGTGACATAAAGGTTTGGCTGTACACTATAGTAGGCTCTCCAAGAGTACCTGGAGATCCAGTTTGAAGGTATGCCTAGTTTTTACATAGTGCAGACATAGTAAATGCTCATTTCATAGTGTGCAAGTGCAAGAGATGTGGCATGTTTCATTGTGTGCAAGTGCAAGAGATGCGGCATAGTGCAAACAAGGAATTGAACTGTTGAGTTGCATAAATGTTGTTTTGTTATAATCTCATCCTTTTGTGTTCACAGACTGGAAAGTATGCATATTTATCTTCCAAGGAGACGAGTAACTAGTTTGTGTCACCTTGCAGAGGGGGTGCAATGAAGATAAGATTGAGGATTTCCAAGTACAAGATTTTAGGAAGGAGCCTTGCAAGAGAAGTAGGAGCTGCGCTGAGCCTCTTCAACCTGCTAAGGTAAGTCACTGTATGCAACTCAACAGTTCAATTCCTTGTTTGTTTCAGGCATAGTTAATTTTCTCTTTTCAATTGCTTTATTTGTCCTCAGTTAATGAGATGCCCAAATAATCATGCGTGATGTTCGGTACTTGTATCACTATTAGTTGACATAATTAAAGGCCTTACCATTTAATTACTCTCCCGAAGTGTGCCTGAAGCTTTGAAGTCTATTAACCAACTATTATTGCATGAGGCTCACAATCTAGTTTATACTACGCTAATGATTGCATAGTTTTTCCTGCTATAGTATGTTTGTATGAAACCCTCTGTTGTTCATTATGCTCCCTAAGACTTTAATTGAGGCACAGAATGGCCAACTGCTTGCTTACTTATACGCAATGTGCTGTCAAAATTTGTAACTTATCTGTGTTTTCGATTGGGCCCCAACATCATGCTCCTCTAGTGAGCTACGAGGGATTTCTGTATGCAGGCTGCACAGACTATCTTTTTTATAATTTTTAAAATATCACCTGCTTATGCTTCAAGACATGTAACATTTTTTTGAAAGTGACATGTAACATTATTGTTAGTCCTGTTTTGCCATGTAGTACAAAATAGTGTCTTGTTCGCTTCACTGTTGTAACTATATTTATGCCCTAGTCATGTGCACTTATAGAAACATTTCAGGATGAAGTGACATCAACACAAAGATCCACGAGCAGTGCGGCATGGCCGTTACCGAATGATTATGGATTGGAATTGGAATGTGCTGATGTTCTCGAGCATCAACTAGAGGTGGCAAGACAACGTGTACATGATTATTAATGTATAATCAACAAGTTGAGACTGGACATGCAGGTATTAGATGCAGGAGTCAAAAAAATGAAACAAGACACTGAGGTAACCATGAAGGAATTGGAGATTTTGCAGACTGAAATTTGTGCTATCTGAATCCGGCCAATCCTATTTTCTGAAGAGATTATAGTTCAAATGGAGTTAAGTTGATGCGCGTCCATGATGTATGAGTTGTATTTGCCTAGTGTATGTAATTTGCTGTTTGTGTATGCTTTATTATCACCTGTGCCGAACCATAATTCCCAGTGGGTATAATCGGCTGTAATTTCTTTATTGTATAGTGTAGGATTATTCTACCTTTCTATGCCTTGATCTCTTTGTTGTATAGTGTATGCTTTTTAGAGGTGATAGTATTGAGTAGGATAATTCTTTGAATATGCTATATCGTTCAAACGGAGGCCAACTCGCTCGACCATGGCCCTTCATGGGCCGTCGGATCCATGGGCCTTCTACGTCTCGTAGGATCCATGGGCCTTCTATGTCTCGTAGGATCCATGGGCCTTCTATGTCTCGTAGCATCCATGGGCTACCGACTCATTTATGGGTCTTGTACGGGCCTTTAATGAGCCGTAGATGGGCCTTTAATGGAAATCGTATGTTTTATGTGCTGACCATAACGGGCCGTTAATAGGCCGTATTTGGTGATGCTATGAAAATGGCCCAACAGACTAACGGTCCACAAACGGTCCGACTGTAACGACGGGCTGAATTTGGCCCACAAGCAGAAAATGACAGTAATGGGCCATAGGTAACCGAATGATGCAAATGAGCCCAAGAATAAATGGGCCCTCAGAAGGCCGAAAGTTAACTTGGGATGGAAAAGGCCCAACAGAATAACGGGCCGTTAATGGGTATAAAGTGATACACTGTTCATTACAGGCCAGTTTCACCATGGGCCATTAATGGGTGTAAAGTAATACACTGTTCTTTATGGGCCAGTTTCAGCACGGGCCACTAATGGGCCAAGAGTTACAAAGGGCCTCATATGGGCCGAAAGACGTCATGGGCTATACATGGGCCAGAAGTGAAAACGGGCTGGAATCATATTGGATGGCCCAGATGACGCTACTGGGCCTAATTCGGATAGGGCATAACGGGCCTTGGGCTATATGCGAACAGGCCGTTAACAGGCTTTCCATGGGCTGGCCCGCCAGCTTTTGACCAAGTCAAACGGGCCGGCCTTTTCACAGGAATGGGCCACTGTTGGGCCATGCCACGTGTCGATGTATCATAGGCGCCTTCTGTCCAGTGAGTTGATGACATCTATCCCAACAATGAGCCAGCACGTGTTTCCTCTAGCCAATGATGATTTTACACATGAAAAATCCCCATTGGTCGGGGCTGTTAACGGGTTATCGGATCCAAAACCCGACCCGATAGCTTAACGGAGTTCCGTTACGGTGGATGCCACGTGTCGGTCACCCTTGACGAAAGCACTTCTGTGACGCGCGATTTATCGTCATGGAAGTGGACACTTCCGTGATGATAATTTTGGTAATGTCATGGAACACTTCTACGACAGCACATGTATGACTATCTTGATTCTGTCATATATTTGTCATGGATGTACATGCATGACAAAAAGCACGACCTACTGTGACAAACACGTATCATCACGGAAGTGTATTTTTTTGTAGTGCATCCTATGATGTCTGAGTAGATTTTCGTTGTCCTATCGGTAATTGGTGAATTGCTATGATTGGTTTAATTTGCTTTTGGTTATGTTGTTGTCCTTTGGTTCCCATCATATGTGCGCGCGCGTGGATCACACCATAGGGTTAGTTGTATGTTGATAGGACTATGTATTGGAGGGCAAGAGTGACAGAAGCTTCAACCTAGCATAGAAATTGATGCATACGGGATTGAAGGGGGACCAATATATCTTAATGCTAAGGTTGGGTTTTGCCTTAATGAATGTTAGTAGTTGCGGATGCTTGCTAATAGTTCCAATCATAAGTGCATAGAATTCCAAGTCAGGGATGACATGCTAGCAATGGCCTCTCCCACATAAAACTTGCTATCGGTCTAGTAAAGTAGTCAATCGCTTAGGGACAATTTTGTAACTCCTACCACCACTTTTCCACACTCGCTATACTAACTTTATTGTTTCTTTACCTAAAAAAGCCCCTAGTTTTTATTTACGTGCTCTTTATATTCTAGCAAACCTATCCCGTTACACCTACAAAGTACTTCTAGTTTCATACTTGTTCTAGGTAAAGCAAATGTTAAGCGTGCGTAGAGTTGTATCGGTGGTCAATAGAACTTGAGGTAATATTTGTTCTACCTTTAGCTCCTCGTTAGGTTCGACACTCTTATTTATCGAAAGAGGCTACAATTGATCC